>NC_080177.1:62552447-62852447 GCF_950295315.1 Erinaceus europaeus
ATGGGGAGATGACAGGTATGTGTCAACAGCTATACTGTCAACCATTAGCTCCCTAATAAAATGGAAAAAAACCTTTTTAAAAATAAAGGTGTGAGATATACTAATAAAACTTTTTAAAAATGTTCCCTTAAAATAATATTTAAAAAATTCAAGGCTTACATATTGTGCTGTATTCACAAAGCAAGGTCGTGATACTAATGGTTTATGAACTTAGTTCCTCTTACTGCCAAGGTTTGTACTTAATGTTCCTTACTGAAAATTATGTAAGTTCATAGTTGTAAAATTCAATTTTTATGAAAGACTACTGTTTCATTATGTTTCTAAGAGATAAAGTTGAGTAAAAAAGAAATAACTAGTTTTCTTATTCACTACTAAATGTTTATTAGAAAATATAAATGAAACACATAATTTCAAAGTAAAATACATTATTGAAAAATGTAGCTAACTTAAAACAGTAATAGAAAACAAGAACAATTTAATTTCTTCTTTATTGTCTAGAGTCTTATAACCCTGAATAAGCTGTCATCTGCAACTTTTCCAATGACAAGTAATAGAGGCCTGCCTAAATAGCCTTCAAATTTTAAAGTACTTTTTAGTACAGGTTCTGATAGATCTAATCGTGCTTAATGGTATTTAAAGAAAACCCTTTTGATTTCAAGAATGGCCAGGTGAATATATCTTGGAAGTTCACCCTTTCCTCTAAATGCTTTCTAGAAGCAACTAGGGGATACAGCTGTGTGTCCTGCTGTCTGGGCCACATGTGACTTATCAAAGGACAGCTATCACATCACACTCCCCATGAGAATACCTTAGAAGGAAAATACAGAGAATCACAAGGCACATTTGTTTCAAATATACATATAGTTTATTACCAGCGATTTTTGCCTGGAAATGTTATGTACTATAACATTTAAGGAAGCATATGATTAACATATCCACTATCACTCATTTCTCTGTAATCTGAAAGATTTGCAGAATAATTGCCTTTCAGGGGAAATGACAATGAAACTGAATTTAATTCACATCTTTGAAATTCCCATGCAGTTTATCATATTTTATGTCATCATCCTTAGACTTTATCAGTTCTAATGTTTTCTTCTGTCCTCTCTCTCTATTATCTCTGAAATCAGGTCAGACTTCGAAATTGATGATGCCTTAAAATTGTTGACTAGGGCACAACTATACAATAAATTCCATTACTGACATATGCATGCACGTCTCAATTATCTCTGTTGATATAAATGGATAATGTCAATCTCCAGAATTTTCAGTAAAGAAATTGGGGGGGGGGGGCAGGCTCTAGCTCAGCAGGTTAAGCACACATGGCACGAAGCTCAAGGACTCGCTCAAGGATCCCTATTCGAGCCCCCAGCTCCCCACCTATAGGAGGGGTCACTTTACAAGTGGTGAAACAGATCTGCAGATGTCTTTCTCTCCCCCTCTCAGTCTTCCCCCTACACTCTCAATTTCTCTCTGTCCTCTGCAACAGCAGCAACAAAATGGAAAAAAAAAAAAAAAAAAAAAGGCCTCCAGGAGCAGTGGATTAATAGTGCAGACACCAAGCCCCAGTGAGATCCCTGGTGGTTAAAAAAAATAAAAAGAAAGAAAGAAAATTTTCAAAGGTCACTTGAAGGCATGTAGATCCTAAACATTGTCTGAAAGCCTTCCTTTGAATACTTGTAAAATCAACAGTGTTAGCATCAAAGCTTCCAACTTCAAAAAGAACTTCAAAAACAATAGTGGAGAACTCTTGGTAGAGAAGACAATACTGTATAGGAAAAATGGATTCTGAGAAGAAAAATTATTTGTAAAAGTTTCTGAATATCATCATGTTTTAAGAAATTTATTTCAGTCATGTTTTCATTTTCAGATGAATCAAATATGATTTCAAATTTTTTGTTTAAATAAATCTAACATAGTACTTTTAGTAGATTTAAAATAAAAATCCAAGGAATAAGAAAACATTTGACAGTGTTTAATAGAGTGTTTTTCTAATGATCAGTAATATAATAGTGCATTTCATAGTCAACTTTGACCTCAAGTGATCATATTCTAAAATAAAGATCATCAGGATGTTCTATAACATCTTCACTCTCCCTGTGCCAAATTAACTACAAGAACTTGTTGGTTTTGCTTTCCACATGTAATTTTAATCTGACCACCTCCCCCCAATTCCACTATTGATTCCCTAGTCATGATTCTCATAATTTCTTCCAAGATAGTTACTATAATCTTTTATAGATCCCTGTCTTGTGTTTCTTCTCAGGTCAGTTAACCCTCCTGAATGACTGAGTGATCCATATGAAATACTGTTACATTCAGGTCACTGATCAGGTTGAAATCTATAATAGACCCCTATTGCCTAAAGTGTGATTAATAAAATTACTAGATGCATGTCATTGCTCACATGCCCATGACTAATCAATCAAGTTTCTTCTTCCATAGCTTATGTGCTTAATGAGGGCAGGGCTTGTATATAACTAACCAACCTCTAAATTCCAGATCCTTACCATACTAGGTGCCCTATTATGGTTTAATAAATTTTGATAAATGGATTCTTGAACCAACTTTTAGTCACAATCAAAACACTGAACTCTAGGTAGTAACTATCTCCTCGAGTTGGCACTTAACCATCCCGAACTAACAAGAGGTAGTTCTACCTCTTTACAATAATAACAAAGCCATTAAAATGTGTCTGTCCTTTATATTCTTTCATGTTATCTCGTTTCATCTAGCATTCCTCTACTTCAACCTCATTAAACCACTTGACATTTCTTGAATAATCTTGCCAAAAAATCTTAACTACTTCCGCATTCCCCTCATGTTGCTAATTCATCATAATTACACTGAATTAATTGTGTGTATGTCTGTTTTACTCTAGAAAATGAGCCATTGAAGGAATTACAGTATAGCTGGTTTTTATACCTTGAACACTGTCATCAACATCATTTAAACCAGGAAAAAAAAATAAAGATCTCAAGTTAAATGTTTAAGGATCTAGGAAATGTGTTACTTTCCTAGATCTGCCAAAACAAATCACCAACAACTTGGTGATTTAAAATAACAGAAATGTAATCTCTCTCAAACTGGAGGCTAGACTTTTTTTTCCATCAGTTATTGCTGGGGCTTAGTGCCAGCACTGTGAATCCACTGCTCCCTGTGGATAATTATTTTTTCCCCTATTTTATTTGATAGGACAGAAAGAAATTGAGAGAGGAGGAGGCAGCAGAGAGAAAGAAATACACCCTAAAAATCTGCTTCACCACTTGTGAAGCATCCCCTTATGCAGGTGGGGAATAAAGGATCAAACCTGGGTCCATGTACATGATATGTGAACTCAACCACGTAGGCATATGCCCTACTAGGTGAGCTACCACCCAACTCCTATGCATTTCTTATCAAGACACTAAATGTAATAACAGAATACTGGATAATCTCATCTAAGGCTTTTAACTTAACTATACTTGCAACAATTCCTTTTCCAAATAGAATCATATTCACTGATTCTGAGATATGGATGCATCTTTTTGAATGTTACTATGTAACCTACTGAATGACTTTTAATATACATACTTTCATTTTTGTTTTTTGTTTTTTTTTGGTTTTTTTTAATTTTTTTTTTATTTAAGAAAGGATTAATTAACAAAACCATAGGGTAGGAGGGGTACAACTCCACACAATTCCCACCACCCATTCCCCATATCCCACCCCCTCCCCTGATAGCTTTCCCATTCTCCATCCCTCTGGGAGCATGGACCCAGGGTCATTGAGTGTTGCAGAAGGTAGAAGGTCTGGCTTCTGTAATTGCTTCCCTGCTGAACATGGGCGTTGACTGGTCGGTCCATACTCCCAGTCTGCCTCTCTCTTTCCCTAGTAGGGTGTGTCTCTGGGGAAGCTGAGCTCCAGGACACATTGGTGGGGTCTTAAATCGAGGGAAGCCTGGCCAGCATCCTGATGGCATCTGGAACCTGGTGATTGAAAAGAAAGTTAACATACGAAGCCAAACAAATTGTTGAGCAATCATGGACCCAAAGCTTGGGTCCATAGTGGAGAGGAAGTGTTAGTGAGGTACTCACTGCAAACTCTAGTGTACTTCTGCTTTCAGGTATATATTTTGCAGTAGTTTACGGATACGTGTGAACATATGCTCTCTCTCACAGAAACTGGTGTATATCTAGGTTTTGGGACTTTGTTAGAAAGTGAACCACCTGAGATGAAATTAGAGTGTACTATAAAAGGGAAGGTCTCACCCGAGTAATGAAGCTGAAGGGTTGTCATTCCACACGTGAAGTCTCTGGATACAGTCTGAGGTGAAGCATGTTGAGGTGGCAATCGCTGAGTTGGTTAGGTTGTGATCGACAGATGCAATATTATTTGATATGGATTGGGAGAGGCATATGGGAAAGTGGGCCCTATCCAAGGGTCCCAGGACTGGGGGAAGTTGAGGCTCTATAGTGGAGATGTGAGGTTCCTGCTGTCTTAGGGTTCCAAAAGACAATGGATAGTTAATGTTATCATCACATTATTTGGTAATTGGGTTAACTTTGAAAAGTCCTTTTGTTAGGGTTTGCTGTACAGTACCCAGTATCTTGTATCTAGCTGTGCTATTGGATGCTTCTGATCTACTTGGTCTAGGCTTTTGAGAGAGTCTGCATATCAATTACACAGCCTACTAAAAGATTCAGTTTGTGTTTTGAAAAACTTCGAGACTTACAATTAATTTTTCCCCTCGTATTAATTAACTAGTGATTTATATGTCTACATTTTGCTAGGAGTGTACATAAACACCATTCCCACCACCAAAAGATACTTTCTGTTTAATACTATGTACGTATGTTACTTAATCAAAGGCTAATGTTGTTTCTTTCTCCCTCTTTATCTATCCCTCCCCTCTCAAGTTCTCTCTGTCCTATCTAATAAAAATAGAAAAAAAAAATGTCCACAGGGAGCATTAGATTTATAGTGCTGGCACCGAGCCCCAGTAATAACCCTGGTGGAAATAAAAAAAAAATCTTTTCTACATTTATAATCATAGGCATATCTGAAACATATATCTATTTATGTCTAGGAATGCTATTAGTTTCCTGCTGTAACTCACTCAAGGAAATATTGCCATCTCTTGTTCATTTTCCTTAACCGTGACACCAATTTAGAAATAGTTTCTTCCCTGACTTCTCTTCAGCCTCTTATATTGAAGCTTTATATAGAGTTCCTTCTAGATATTGAAAATAATGTAATCTGTTCAATAAGAAATGATCCCAGAAAATAAACTTTTAAAATGTTGCTTTAGGGCTGGGTGGTGGTTCAACTGGTTGAGCGCACACATTACAATATGCAAGGAGCCAGGTTCAAGATCCCCATCCCACCTGCAGAAAGGAAGCTTCACAAGTGGTGAAGCAGTGATGCAGGTGTATTTCTGTCTCTCTATCTCCACCTACCTTTTCAATTTCTTTCTGTTCTAAGAAAAAAGAAACAAACAAAAAAACTAAGCACACATCTTTAAAACATTGCTATGTAATTGAGTTACTTATACAATTGAGAAAGATGCAGGTAACCTCATTTTCATAGGAAAAGTATAGCAAATAATTTTAATGGGCATAGGTATTATGCAAATTATCATCAATGGTGGCTTTGAAAAACAGAGAATATAAAATGCCTATCCATTTGACCACTTTGGGACCATGGTAATTTCAAAATTGCAGGTTAATTGACTATAATACATAGAATGAAGAGGACAAAGTGAAAGGCTTAAATGCCAGTGTCATAGTAAAAGGAATGTTCTAAAGGGATGCTTTACCACTACACCACTCTGGCTAGAGAGTAGAGATGTGAGTGAGATTCGGTTCCAGGCACTTACTCTATGAATTGCACAGTTGTGATGTCAGTTGAAATGTGCAGCCTTGTTGGGCATTTTAGGTTCGTGTTGTCTGGCAAGTAGGAAATTGCAAGCACCCTAGATGCTTTACTAAAATATATTAGATAGATAGATAGATAAGTAGATAGGCAAAAGGATGAGCTCTATGTCCCAACATAATGCTGGCTCTGTCACTTAAGTGCTTTCTTAGTATCTGTAGACTCTGAATCTTGTTATAATACCCCTTATAAAATGAGAGGCATGTTGGACTGTCCATTACAAAGAGAGAGGCATATTTTGGTGGACTTCTTTGTTTTTTTTTTTAATTATCTTTATTTATTCATTGGATAGAGACAACCAGAAATCAAGAGGAAGGGGGTGATAAGAGAGGTAGAGAGACAGAGAGATGCCTGCAGCACTGCTTCAGCACTCATGAAGCTTTCCCCCTACTGGTTAAGTCTGGGGGCTTGAACCTATAACATGTGCAGTCAACCAGGTGTGCCACCACCTGGACCCCCTGGTGTACTTCTATGGGTACTGGTGGTCATATATGCTGTATTGGGGCACGTTGCTCTAATTTATATACCAAGTGGCCCATGATGCAGTTTTTTGTTTGTTTGTTTAGTGATCACTGCTTTATTAGTGAGAATAGATTTTAAAAATTCTTGGCAAGAAAGCCATCCCACTAATTTTGACCAGTATTCTTAATGGTTTAATTACTTATCATTGGTTGTTAAAAGGTTAAGTACACTTACTTGAAAAACTCCTCATTTTCAATAAAGAGGATGCAGAGAGTGACAGATTCTGGATTATAGCTACTTTTGGTGTTTGGGAAGTCCCTGGAGATGTCTGGACATCTCTGTTTACCTTTTTTAAAATTATTAATAAAATAGAAATGTTGACAAGACTATAGGATAAGAGGCAGTTTTAAATGATATCAAGAGATAAAATTCTCCCCACACTGTGGGTATAGTATAAATTGTTTTACCTACTTCTTAGGGCTCAGCAGACCAATTTTTATTCAAAAAATCTGTAGCAAAAAAAATCAGAATAATACAAACTGTCTTTAAGACTGTGTGAGAACTGTGGTGGTTTCAGCAGGGGGTGGAAGGTGGGAACACAGAACTTTGGTGGTGAGTGTGGTGTAGAACTATGTCCTGTAATCTCACAATCTTATAGCCCACTATTAGTCAAGATTTTAAAAAATGAAATGAAAAAGACGTCTATAGATGACCAAAAGTTCTATAGAGCATCTGAACAATTCTGATAGGGAAAAGCTTAGGGTTTTGGGATAACATGCTCTGTCCTCTTCTGCCATTATTCATTTTCTATTTGAAAGTCATCTTTGGAATTTCTTTCAAAGAGACTGAAGACCTTACCAGAGGACTTCAAATGACTAAGAAATCTGAACTTCTCAAGACATGACCCAGTGAATCATAAACTTGTTTATGTGTAGTGACATTCCAATGTTAAGTGAAAATACTCTGTTCAAGAATGAGATTTAACAGATTCAAAAGACTCTGGCAAACTAAATTGTTTAGATTCCCATGACATCTGCTTCTACTGATTTTCCACTTCTTTCTTTTTAAAAAAGTATTTATTTATTTACTTGAGAAGGAGGAGAGAGAGACACACACACACACACACAGAGAGAGAGAGAGAGAGAGAGAGGGATTGTGGAGTCTAACTCAGGACCTCATGCTTGAAAGTTGGAAGCTTTATCTACTGCACCAGCTCCCAGGTCACTGCCACTTCTTCCTTTACACTTGTTTTATTTCTATAAGCTGACACATGCCAGAAAGTTAGTAGTCACTATAGTGCAGAGTTACTCAGATGTGGTCCTGAAAAAAAGTGGTGAAAGAACATATTTTAAAAAAAGAAGACATCTATATTTTACTTATGGAGAAGAGATAGCGTGAGATGCAGATCTGTATTGAAGTTGCTAAGCTTATTGTTTAAGGATGTGGAAAGAACAGCATTAGAAGAATGGTAGCAAGTAGGAGCGGAAAAGAAGTTGGGATGAACTCTTAACAAATCAGTAAGTAAAGCCTTTTTTTTTTTTTTTTTCCCCTCCAGGGTTATCACTGGGACTGGTGCTTGCACTATGAATCCACTGCTCCTGGAGGCCATTTTTCCCATTTTTGTTGCTCTTGTTGTTGTTATTGTTGCTGTTGAATAGGACAGAGAGAAATTGAGAGAGGAGGGAAAGACAGAGAGTGGGAGAGAAAGATAGATACCTGAAGACTTGCTTCACCACTTGTGAAGCGAGCCCCCTGCAAGGTGGGGAGCTGGGGGCTTGAACTGGGATCCTTATGCTGGTCCTTGCACTGCACGCCATGTGTGCCCAGCCCCCCAAGTAAAGCTTTTTTAACAAAAAAATTAGGAAGATGTCCAGACCTATTATTATCAGTCAATTTTTAACACTATTCACTCTTCTTGTTGGATTGTCTCATGAACAAAAGTTTGTAGGGGACTGGGAAGAACTCAATAATATGAATTTATTCTTATGTAGAATGAATACTAGTTATTCTATACCCAACCCAACCCTAGTTCAATTCATCCTCGAACCTCATCTTATACCAGTAAAAAAGATTTAGCATTGCAAGCTGGAAACATTGCAGCAATGGAAAGACTTAATCTTGGAAGACAAAATTTACCCACTTTATTTGTGCATCTTCCCCTTTTCATCTTTCTAACGTGCTATAGAACACAGTTTATAACTACATGGGATTGGTTTTCTACTTACTTCATGCTTTACATAAGAGATGAAAAGCCTGGTGTTTCAGGGGGAGAAAGGCATTGTAAACACACATACATGCATACACACACACACACACACACACACACACACACACACACACACACACACAACTTGGGGCCTGGTGGTGGTGAACCTAGTTGAGCGCACATGTTACATACAAGGACTTGGGTTTGAGTCCTTAGTCCCCACCTGCAGGAAGAATGCTTTGCACCTGGTAAAGCAGTGTTGAAGGTGTCTCTCTGTCTCTTTCCCTCTCTATCATCCCCCCTTCCCTCTCAACTTCTAGCTGCCTCAATCCAATAAATAAATAAATGAAGATAATAATAATAATAAAACCTACAATGCTACTGATTAACATTTTTAAAGTTTTTTGAGGGGGGCTGTGTTGTAAATTAACTTAAAAATAGGTTTGGGGGTTGGGGCTGCTTGTGGCACATGTAGAAGGATTCACTGCAAGAGCTGGAAACAGGTTTAATCAATACACGGTTTATTAGAGTGAAACAGGTAAAATACAAAATATGCAATTATCATCAAGGGTTAAACTACACTAGGTCTATAAAGTCTGAATATGGTTATCAAAGTTTAGTCCCATAAGATAAACATAAGCTCTGTTAAAAGTTGCTCATGGCTGTAGAGGGGTCTAAAAGTTTACCGGCTAGCAAAGTCACGTGTTCAGTTCTCAGGAGAAGTAGACGTGGTTGCCTGGAGCACCTCCACCAAGATGCATCTGACCAGGAGAAGAAGCCGCAGCCAAAGAGCCAGAGAGTTTCAGCTTCTGTCCTTTTAAGTCTATTCAGCCTACCCACAATGCTTTGCACACCAGCACAGTCTGGATTCACCTACAGTCCACCATGCGCCTGCACACTCTGTCAGCCTTCTGTCGCCAAGGCTGACGTCAGCACTGTGTCAGGGCATATAGCGTCACCACAGAGCTGGGGGAGACAGTATAATTTTTTATACAAAAAGACTCTCAGTTGGTCCAAGAGTTGTGGCGTATTGTTAAGCTGTTTAACAAAAAGACTCTCATGCCTAAGGCTCTCATATCCCAGGTTCAATTCCCTGAACCATCATAATCCAGAGTTAAGCAGTGCTTTGGTTAAAAATTAATATAACATAATAATATAATATAATTAATATAATATAGTATAATATAATATAATTAATATAATATAATATGGTATAGTTATTTAGAGAAGCCAGTTGGTAGTATACCTAATAGTGTTCCTGTTACCATACACAAGGACCTAGGTTCAAGCCCTTAACCCCTACCTGCAGGAGAGCTTTATGAACAGTGCAACAGTTTTGTAGGTGTCTCTTTAGTTCTTTCTTTTTTTCCTTCCTTCCTACCTTTGTCTGTCTCACCCTTTACTGAAAGAAGAAAATTAAATGACCACTGGGAGCAGTAGAGTCATACAGGCACTTGTTCTTCTTCTAGCGTTTGCCCTTCTTCCATAGCCAGTTCCTCAGTAACAACTATGATAGCAAAAAGTATAGTAATAGGGAGTCAGGTTATAGCTCCGTGGGTTAAGCGCTTGTGGCACAAAGCACAAGGACTGGTGGAAGGATTCCGGTTCAAGCCCCCGGCTCCCCACCTGTAAGGGAGTGGTTTCACAAGCAGTGAAGCATGTCTGCAGGTGTCTATCTTTCTCTCCCACTCTCTGTCTTCCCCTCCTCTCTCCATTTCTTTCTGTCCTATCTAACAATGATGACATCAATAACAACAAAAATAATAACTACAACAACAATAAAAAACAACAAGGGTAACAAAAGGGAAAATAAATAAATATAAATATATATAATAATAAAAAAATGTTGGGTGGAGAGTAGATAGCATAATGGTTATGCAAAGAGACTGTCATGCCTGAGGCTCCAAAGCCCAGGTTCAATCCCCTCTACCACCATAAGCCAGAGCTGAATAGTTCTCTGGTAAAAAAAAAAAAGTTGTTATTTGATTTACTGCTATACATATCTGAAAATTTCTGCATGTTGAAAAATACAAATCTCTATGGTGATCTGAGCCTTAGAGGTATTTCAGATGCCACATTTAGCTTTCCAAAGTCCAAGTTGTGACCGTGCATGTATCAATTGATCAGTGCCACCTTAAAAGTGGTTTAGACCAGCAACAAATGCTGGAGAGGATGTGGGGACAGAGGAACCCTTTTACATTGCTGGTGGGAATGTAAATTGGTACAGCCTCTGTGGAGAGCAGTGTGGAAAACTCTCAGAAGGCTAGACATGGACCTTGCATATGATCCAGTAATTCCTCTCCTGGGGTTATACCCCAAGGACTCCATAACATCCAACCAAAAAGAGGTGTGTACTCCTATGTTCATAGCAGCACAATTCATAATAGCTAAAACCTGGAAGCAAGCCAGGTGCCCAACAACAGATGAGTGGCTGAGAAAGCTGTGGTATATATACACAATGGAATACTATGCAGCTATCAAGAACAATGAACCTACCTTCTCTGACCCATCTTGGACAGAGCTAGAAGGAATTATGTTAAGTGAACTAAGTCAGAAAGATAAAGATGAGTATGGGATGATCCCACTCATCAACAGAAGTTGAGTAAGAAGATCTGAAAGGGAAACTAAAAGCAGGACCTGATCAAATTGTAAGTAGGGCACCAAAGTAAAAACCCTGTGGTGAGGGGTAGACATGCAGCTTCCTGGGCCAGTGGGGGGTGGGAGTGGGTGGGAGGGATGGGTCACAGTCTTCTTAAATAAAAAATTTTTTTAAAAAAGTGTTTTAGACAATTGATTCATTTACAAGTTTACAAATACAGATATGAGTCACAGGGGTACTGAGTGATGGTGTGCCTAGTTGGATGCATGTTATAATGCTCAGCAACCTTGGTTCAAGGCCCCACTAACCAACTGCAGGGGGAGAAAGCTTCATAAGTGGTGAAGCAATGCTGCAGGTCTCTCTCTCTCCCCCCTTCTTCACCCTCTTCCTCTCCCCTCCATCTCTCTCTCTATTTCTCTCTCCCTCCCTTCCTCCCTTTCTATCACTCACTCCCTTCTCATTTTCTCTCTGTCCTATGAAATAAAAGAAAAAAACAACTTCTCTTACCTGAATAGGACTATAAATAAATATAGCCACTAATGGAAAATATTAGTTATCAGTGTTTATGAGGGTATATTTATGTTTACCAGAAAATTAGAATGTTAGAGCATGATGGTAGCAGTGTGCCGGGATAGCGTGGGGGTGCCTCTTCCCTGGCGTGTACTCTCTGGGTTGGAGAGAACTCGACCAGAGCCAGCCTGGGCTACTACTCACTCAGCGACATGAGAAAGATGACTCAGGAACAGACTCATGGTGGCAAGGCAATTCGATTCTTTATTGATAAGAGAACCCAGGCTTTTAAAGGTCTGACCCGGAAGTGGCAAGTCAGAAATGGAAATGGCTAGGAAAGGGGCAGAGAAAGGCAAAAGAGGGCTGGAAAGGTAGGAACTTCCTTAGCAACTGTTGCAAGGGTTGTAACTGGTAGGATTAATAATAGCCTGCAGGCAGGGAGAGTCTTGAGAGTAGAAAGAAGATAGATCAAAGGAATGGAATGGGTGGGGATCTTTCAGGCAAAACAATGATTATGTAGATAATAAGTCTGATAAGACAAGAGGATGGTTGTCCCCTCAAGTCAAGCCCTGCCAAGCTCAACCATATCCTCACAATTTTCCAACATCGCCCCCTTTCTTTTTATCTAATGGCCATAGTATCAGGAATGCAGGGTGCTTTGTGAGGCAGGGAGTTGGATAAGACGGGGCAAAACTTTGGGGTTACTTCTGTCCCTCTTTGATCAGCCTCTCAGTAGAGAGAGAGACTGAAAGGATAGACACACCCCTCAGGCCAAATCCTGCCTGGCTCTACCACATCTTCACACTTTCCCAACAGCAGTGGAGGAAGGGGCCTATGTAATTATTAGCATTATTCCTGTTGAGTTCAAGATGTAAAGTCTTGTGCTACCTTTGATCTTGTCAAAATCCAAAGTCTTATAAGCTAACAAAAGATAAGGAAAGTTTATCAGTGTGGATGTATGTATAGAGAAAATTATTGGTAGATATATATAGATAGATAGGTATTTCAATCAAACAGTAGAAATTTCAGATCAGTTTTCTCACTTACTGGGCCCCATAACTTCTTCAGTTTTTTTTAATTTAGATTTCCACAAGTTAGTCATAATTTAAAGCCTGCATTTTTACTTTGTAAAAAGGTCCTATGATCCCTTTTAATTTAGATTGCTTGAGTTGTGAAAGTGCTTGTAAAAATAAACATGCTTTGTTTAATCTATTCTAGTTGTCAGAAAACTGCACCACCACCCCCAATTCATGCTTTCATTTTGTTCATTGTGTTTGCCTTTATTTTTCAGATGAAGTAAAGCCTATGATTTTTAGTGTGATATTTTTTATAATGAACTTGTGATCATTTTACCTTGCTTCCATTGTAGTCTATGTCTTATTTTGATTTTTAAACTGTGTCTATCTTACTTAGTTAACAAAGTATCTTATGGAGCATTCAGGAGCTAGAAATGAAAGACTAGTAAGGAATTTACTTTTTGATCTTTTGAATTCATTGGCAAATTATCATAGCTAGATTTTTCTTTATTTCACCATTCATAGTCAAATAATATATAAAAGTTTAAATTATCATGTATACTTGAGGAGCATAAACTTAATCTTCTATACATTGAGCCTTTATGTATCAATTCTTGATTAAATTAAGTATATAAATGAATTCTTTATGCCATGTTTGCTCTTTTTGTTTTTACAACCTTAACATCAGCAACTCAATAAAAATTCCAGAAATAATGCCTTGGTTGCTATTTGATGCCACATAACTTCGTAATTAAAACTGAATAAGATCATGATTCAGTCCTCCTATCCATATAGAGATTAAATTCAGGAATGTTACCCATTGAAGTTAAAACGGTAGAGAGATACTCTTGAAAATTGACACTAGTGGGGCCAGGGTGGTGGCTCACCTAGTTGAACACACATGTTACAGTGCACAGAGACCCAGGTTAAAGTCCTTGGTCATCACCTCCAAGGGGGAATTTTTTTGAGTGGTGAAGCAGTGCTGCAGGTGTCTCTCTGTCTCTCTCCCTCTCTATCTCCCCCTTCTCTCTCGATTTCTGGCTTTCTCTATCCAACAAAGATAATTAAAAAAAATAAAATTGACACTAATATATTTTTAAGAAAAAAATGACCAAAAACATGCATGACTAAATGAAAACAAAGTAAAATTAATAGCTCAAATGTAGGAAATGTTAACAATGTTAACATTAATGTTAAGAATTGATAACAATTACAAATATTGAAGCAAGACAAAGAACTAAATTTTAATGATTTAAAATTTTACTGAAAATTTCATATAAAATAAATATTGCATAAGACACACACACACACACACACAAACACACACATATATAATGTTTTGGGACCAGGTGGTGGCAAACCTGTTTGAGTGCACATGTTAAAATACACAAAGACCTGGGTTCAACTCCCTGGTCCCCACCTGTGGAAGAAAAGCTTCACAAGTAGTAAAGCAGTGCTACAGGTGTCTCTCTAGCTCTCTCCCTCTGTATCTCTCCTTACCCTCTCATTTTCTGGCTGTCTCTATTTAATAAATAAAGGTAATAAATAGCAATTTTTGTATATCACTTTTTTAAATATTTATTTTATTCCCTTTTATTGCCCTTGTTGTTCTGTTGTTGTAGTTATTATTGTTGTCATTGTTGTTGGATAGGACAGAGAGAAATGGAGAGAGGAGGGGGAAGACAGAGAGAGAGAAAGATAGACACCTGCAGACCTGCTTCACCGCTTGTGAAGCAACTTCCCTGAAGGTGGGGAGCCAGGGCTCAAACCGGGATTGTTACACTGGGCCTTGTGCTTTGTGCCACCTGCGTTTAACCCGCTGCACTACAGCCCAACTCCCTATATATCACGTTTTAACAACGTTATCTGAGTAAAAAGTAATAGCTTATCACTAACAAGAAGCCAAAAGGGAAGTTGGCAAAATATAAATTGTTTAAAGAAATTTACAAATAGTGCTTTTCCTTTTTTTAAATCTGTGATTAATAGTGGGATATAAGATTACAGGTTATAGTTCCATATTGCACCTACTAACAATTTTTTGTGTCCCTACCCTCTCCCACCCCAAAGATAACCACCATAGTACTCATAAATGGTTAGAAACAATTTCTTGGCTTCTGTTTTTTGCAAGTTCATGTGTATCAGTTCTGTAGATTACACATATGAGTAAAGCTATCAAATAGTCTTTCATCTCTTAATTCCTTAAGCATAATAATCTCCAGTTTCATCCATTTTGTCCCAAAGTATGCAATATCAACTTTTATTACTGCAAACTAATATTCCATGGGGTATCTATCTCAAATGTTTTTGTTATTTACTTATTCATTTTAGATAGAGACAGAGAGAAATTGAGAGAGGAGAGGCAAAGAAGGAGAGAGAAAGGGAGAGGGAAAGGGAGAGGGAGAGGGAGAGGGAGAGGGAGAGGGAGAGGGGGAGGGGGAGGGGGAGGGGAGGGAAAGGGGGAGGGGAAGGGGGAGGGGAAGGGGGAGGGGAAGGGGGAGGGGGAGGGGGAGAGAGAGAGAGAGAGAGAGCACTGTTTCACCACTTGTGAAGCTTTCCCACTGTACATGAGGACCAGGGGTTTGAACCTCTATCTTTGGTGCACTCAACCAGGAATGAAACATACTGGCCTCTCCCATAATTTTTCATTAGATAATCATTTGACTTTGGACATTTAGGCTGATTTCACTCTCTGGCGATTGTGTATTCACAAGGTGCATAGAACCTTTCAGATTAGTATTTGCATGTTCTTTGGACATGGTATTGCTGGACTGTAAGGCAATTTCCTTTCTATTTGTTTAAGGACTCTCCATACAGTTTTCCAAAGGGGCTACACCAGTTTGAACTCCCACCAGCTGAGTAATAGAATTTCCTTTTCTAGACAACCTTGCCAACTTCTGTCATTTCCTGAGTTTTTTGATGTAGGGCATTCTCACAAGTGTGAGATAGTATCTCAGTGTAGTTTTAATTTGCATGTCTCTAAAGGTTAATGGAGCATATCTTCATATGTCAATGGGCCATATCTATCTCCTTTTAATTTTATTTATTTATTTATTTATTTATTTATTTATTTATTTGCCTCCAGGGTTATCACTGGGGCTCCTGACTGCAAAATGAATCTACTGCTACTAGAGGCCATTTTCCCCATTTGTTGCTCTTGTTGTTTTTGATATTGTTGCTATTGTATTGTCTATGTATTTTTCTGTCTTATTTGTTTATAGTCCCATTTTCCTCCTTTTTAGAATTTCTTTTCTGTTGCAAGTTTTTTTTTTTGTCATATTTTTTAGGTTGGTTTTCTGGTAAATAATTTACTTTCACCAGAAAAAATATTTTTAACCTCTTTATTGGGGATTAATGCTTTACATTCAACAGCAAATACAATAGTTTGTACATGCATATAATTTCTCAATTTTCCAAATAACAATTCAACCCCCACTAGGTCCTCTGTCATCCTTTTTGTACCTGTACTCTCCCCCCCCACTCCAGAGTCTTTTATTTTGGTGCAATACACCAACTCCAGTTCATGTTCTACTTGTGTTTTCTCTTCTGATCTTATTTTTTACCTTCTTCCTGAGAGTGAGATTATCCCATATTCATTCTTCTATTTCTGACTTATTTCACCTAATATGATTTCTTCAAGCTCCATCAAAGATGGGCTGAAATCGGTGTAGTCACCATTTTTTACAGTTGAGTAGTATTCCACTGTGTATATATACCACTACTTGCTCAGCCACTCAACCTAAGTGTTGTTGGACACTTAGGTTGCTTAATTTGGCTATGACAAATTGTGCTGCTGTGAACATAGGTATACACAAATCTTTTTGGATGGGTGTGTTGGGTTCCTTAGTATATATCCCCAGGAGAGGAATTACAGGATCATAGGGTAGGTCCATTTCTAGCCTTCTGAGAGTTTTCCAGACTGCTCTCCACAGGGGTTAGACCCATTGACATTCCCACTAGCAGTGCAGGAGGGTTCCTTTGACCCTACAATCTCTCCAACATTTGTTGCTGCTACCTTTTCTGATGCATGACATTCTCACAGGAGTGAAGTGGTATCTCATTGTTGTCTTTATTTGCATTTCTCTGACAATCAAAAACTTGAAGCAATTTTTAAAAATCTATCATGTCATATATGAGCATAGCTGTTCCTGCCCTTTTTTGTGGGCCATTGACTTGTATGATAGCTCTCCATCCTTTTACTTTGAGTCTGTGTTTGTCTTGTTGAGTTAGGTGGGTTTCCTGTAGACAGCATATTGTTGGGTTATTTCTGATACATCTTCCCACTCTGTGCCTTTTAATAGATGAATTCAGACCTTTGACATTTATTGATGTCATAGATTGAAGATATTTTAATACCATTATTTAGACTTTTAGAGTCTTCTGATATATGGCATGTTTGTGGTGGTCTGACTGTTTACAGGAGACCTTTCAGAACTTCATTCAGGGCAGGCTTGGTTGATTCCTTCAGCTGTTGCTTGTCTGAGAAGGTTTTTATGCCTCCATCTAGTCTGAATGACAGTCTAGCAGGATAAAGTAGTCTTGGTTGAAAGCCTTTCTTGTTGAGCACTCCATAGATATCTTGCCATTCTCTTCTAGCCTGTAGTGTTTGTGTGGAGAAGTCTGCTGCTAATCTTATGTGTTTTCCTCTGTAGGTTACTCTTTGTTTTTCTCTTGCAACCTTCAGGATCCTTTCTTTATCCTTATTCCTTACCATTCTAAATATGAAGTGTCTTGGTGTCTTTAAGTCTGGGTTAATTCTGTGTGGGACTCTCTGGGCTTCTTGAACCTTTATGTCTTTGATGTTGTCTAGACTACAGAAGTTCTTAGCTATTATGTCCTGAAGAATGCTTTCTTCCCCTCCCTCTCTTTCTTCCTCTGGTAAGCCAATAATACATACATTATTTCTTTTGAAGTCATCCCATAGGTCTCTGTTGTTGTTTTCAGTATCTCTTAACCTCTTTTTGAGATCTCTTACTTCTTTTTTAGTTGTCTCTAATTCATCCTCAATCTTGCTAATTCTGTCTTCAGTGTCATTTATTCTATTCTCTCTCTCCCCTGTACTGTTTTATGTAGTTAATTTATATTGTTACCCTGTTCTGATACTGTATTAGCTTGTTCAGCTAGTTGTGCTCTTAGCTCAGCTATTTCAGCTTTCAGCTCTCTCATTAGCTTGAAATAGTTACTGTTTTCTTCCAGAGTCTCATTTGTTGTTTCTGCATTTCTGATGACAATTCTTTCAAACTCTTTACTCTTTTGATTATTTCCTTAGCAAGTGTTTGGATGTTGAGCTCACTATTTTGTGGTTCAGCCTTTGAGGGGCTTTTAGCTGGACTCTTGTCCTGGTTCATTTCTCCAATATTTCTTCTTGTTGTTTTAACCATTCTATGTAGTATGTTATGAAGTCCCCCTCTCTGTACTTTTGAAATTACTGAAAACTCTTGCCTGAATTGACATGTGTCTAAGTAAGGTACTTAAAGAGTTCACTGTTGTGGAAATTGACAATTGTTTCAATATTATTTCAATCCCTGAGTTAGAGCACAGAGTTTGTTAAATGTCTTTTTTTTTCTCTTTTTCTTCCCTGTAGGCTATGGGAGCCTAAGGGCTTTTAAACTATAAGTAGGCTTCTTAGCTTAGTCCCTCACTGTTGACCAAGAGATAAACAGGGAAGGGGAGAGATATCACAGTGGTTCTGCAAAGAGACTCTCACACCCAAGGATCCAAAGCTCCAGGCTCAATTCAGCTTCTCTGCCAAGCCAGGTAGCACTGCTGGGCCCTATAAATTTCTAAACAAGTCCCATTTATAGTCTGTAGGTTTTGAGGCAATTATTCACCATGTTCTCACCAGGAGAACAATGTGGAAAGGCTCCTACTATACAACCTCACTTCTAAGCTACTGAGGTGTAGCTCTTCTCCTGAGTTTCCTGGTCAGTTCTTTGTTCCTAGATGTCAGCACAGGGCCTTCCCCCTGCTGCTCCAGCCTCTGAGGGAAGTAGCAATGGAGACTCACAGTTGCATTTGGTGAGTATTAGGGGAGTCCTTGGCTCCCTTCAGCAGTCTTTTTGTTGGTAAAGCAGACTGGAGGTGGTGCCTCAACTAGTAAACTGCTAGACTGTTACCAGCAGCTCAGTCTCTCTTTAGGCTCCTCCCTGTCCAGGAGCCACACATGTTTGCACTCACTGGTGCTTTGGTGGGTTTTTGAAATTGTTCTAGTCCTGCGTTGTTGTGGTCCCAGGTGGTCTCCTTTGGTATTCCACTCTGTAATACTCTTATGAGTGAAATTACCCTATAGTTGTCCTCCCTTTTTTCCTCTTTCTTCTCAGATCTTGTAGAATATTTTGATTTTTCTTTTATTCCTGGAGAATTTTTTTTAAATTTTTTATTTAAGAAAGGATTAATGAACAAAACCATAAGGTAGGAGGGGTACAACTCCACACAATTCCCACCACCCAATCTCATAACCCACCCCCTCCTATGATAGCTTTTCCATTCTCTATCCCTCTGGGAGCATGGACCCAGGGTCATTGAGGGTTGCAGAAGGTAGAAGGTCTGGCTTCTGTAATTGCTTCCCCGCTGAACATGGGCGTTGACTGGTTGGTCCATACTCCCAGTCTGCCTCTCTCTTTCCCTAGTAAGGTGTGTCTCTGGGGAAGCTGAGCTCCAGGACACATTGGTGGGGTCTTCAATACAGGGAAGCCTGGCCAGCATCCTGGTGGCATCTGGAACCTGGTGATTGAAAAGAGAGTTAACATATGAAGCCAAACAAATTGTTGAACAATCATGGACCCAAAGGTTGGAATAGTGGAGAGGAAGTGTTAGTGAGGTACTCACTGCAAACTCTAGTGTACTTCTGCTTTCAGGTATATATTTTGCAGTAGTTTATAGATGCGTGTGAACATAAGCTCTCTCTCACAGAAACTGGTGTATATCTAGGTTATGGGACTTTGTTAGAAAGTGAACCACCTGAGATGAAATTAGAGTGTACTATAAAAGGAAAGGTCTCACCCGAGTAATGAAGCTGAAGGGTTGTCATTCCACACGTGAAATCTCTGGACACAGTCTGAGGTGAAGCATGTTGAGGTGGCAGTCATTGCATTGGTTAGGTTGTGATCGGCGGATGCAATATTATTTGGTATGGGAGACGCATACGGGAAAGTGGGCCCTATCCAAGGGTTCCAGGACTGGGGGAAGTAGGGGCTCTATAGAGAGGTTCCTTCTGTCTTAGGGTTCAAAAAGACAATCGATAGTTAATGTTATCATCACATTATTTGTTAATTGGGTTAACTTTGAAAAGTCCTTTTGTTATGGTTTGCTGTACAGTATCCAGTATCTTGTATATAGCTGTGCTATTGGATGCTTCTAATCTACTTGGTCTAGGCTTTTGATAGAGTCCGCATATCAAATACACAGCCTATATATTAAAAAGATTCAGTTTGTGTTTTGAGAAACTTTGAGACATACAACTGATTTTCCCCCTCTCATATTAATTAACTACTGCTTTATATGTCTACATTTTGCTAGGAGTGTACATAAACACCATTCCCACCACCAAAAGACTGTGACCCATCCCTCCCACCCACTCCCACCCCCCACTGGCCCAGGAAGCTGCATGTCTACCCCTCACCACAGGGCTTTTACTTTGGTGCCCTACTTACAATTTGATCAGGTCCTGCTTTTAGTTTCCCTTTCAGATCTTCTTACTCAACTTCTGTTGATGAGTGGGATCATCCCATACTCATCTTTATCTTTCTGACTTAGTTCACTTAACATAATTCCTTCTAGCTCTGTCCAAGATGGGTCAGAGAAGGTGGGTTCATTTTTACTGGGCATAAAATTTTAGGTTGAATTTTTTTTCTTTAGATATTTAAACAGTACTATATGTTTTCTAGTCTCCAGAATTTCTGATGATAACATTTAAATTATTTTTCCTTTAGAGAATAATTGCCATTTTTATTTAGCCATTTTAAGGATATTACCTTTTTCTTTGGTTTTCAGAAGATTTATGATAAAGTTCTCTTTTTTTTTTTTTAAGAATCCTTAGGATTAACCTGTTTGGGATTTATTTATCTTTATATGTTTCTTGTCAATATTCAACTATCAATTCTTTGGATATTTAAGTTACCTCATCTTCTCTTCTTGTGGAACCCTAGTGGCATACATGTTAGAACTTCACTATTTCATTGATAGCTTAGACTATTTTTCTCTGTTAGCTTATTTTGTATTTGGTTAGTTGAATCTATTTTTCCTCTGTTTAGACTGGGTCATTTTAGTTCTTCTATCTTCAAGTTCAGTAATTCATTTCCCTGGCCTCATTCTGTTAAGTCATTCAAAGAGAATGACTACTTAATTGCCGTTCTCTTTAGTTGCAACATTTCATTTGTTTTTTCTTTATATATTCCATTTTAGTTGAAATTTATATTTCAGTCTTTCCATTTCTTCTTTTGTTTCAAGCAAATGTCTTTTTGTTTTTAAAGATTTTATTTATTTATTCATGAGAAAGATAGGAGGAGAGAGAGAAAGAACCAGACATCACTCTAGTACATGTGCTACCGGGGATTGAACTCAGTACCTCATGCTTGAGAGTCTGATGCTTTATCCACTGTGCCACCTCCCAGACCACTCAAGCAAATTTCTAACTGCTCTTTGAAACCTTTTTGTAATGATATCTCAACTGAAATCATTGATAATTCCAACATCTTTGAAATCTGAGGAGTGGTACCTACTGATTTAATGTCATCATTCAGCTGAGCTCTTGCCTTTGCTTGGGTTTTAATTCTTATCCTGGTTCTTGTTATAATAGTGCTTTTAAATAGGATCCTGGATGATTTGTATATTATGTTAGAATACTCTGGATCTTATATATAGTCATATGAATGGCCAAAATATTTTTCTCAATTTTTCTAAACTTCACCTACAATTTGTGGCTTACAGTGTAAAAAAATTTTGGAATTCCCTAAGTGTTGAGAGTAATAAAAGTGTCTTCCACTATGCCAGTAAGGTGAGTTTTGGGAAGCATCTAACCATCTGATTAGAATACTGGAATTGTTAGTCTTACCCTTCAGACCTCAAGGGAGGCAAACTGGGCTGAGATTGGGTGCAACTGTCCATGACCAATGAATGAGTTAATTAGGCATGCCAAAGTGGTAAAGCCATCTAATAACTCTAAGAGGAGAGGCATTAGTGAATTTTTGTGTTGGTTAATGTGTGCTAATTTGTGGAAAGTGGTACATCTAGATAGAGCATGGAGACTCTATGCATTTCTCCACAGCTTACTCAGTACCCCTCTTCCATCTGATTATTGCTGAATTATGTAATAAATCACTGCATATGTGAATAAACCAGTCTCCTGAATTCTGTGAGCCATTATAGCAAATTAATCAAACCTGTGGAGCTGGTCTTAGGAACCTTTGTTCTATACCCAGTTGGCTGGAAGCACAGATAATACTCTGCACTTCAATTGGCACCTGAAATTTGAAGAAAGGATTATGGAAAACACCAATCTAAAACTGATTGGTCACAAAGAGAGGTAACTGCCTGGCTTTCCAGCTGGCCTGTAAAGTGTAGGATGGTCTTAGGAAACTGAATTCTTAACCTGTGGAATACAATGCTTCTGCATAAACAGTACCATATTTATTGCTTTTAGAGTAACTGAAATTAGACCTAAGATACCTATACATAGCAGTAGAGTGGTGGAGTATCATGTGTACATGTTTCTCTGTGAGGTGTCTATTGCAGTTGATTTATGGATATTGAAGCCTTTGATAATGGATGTGGGTCACAGTTTGTTCCATGGTGTTAAGTTGAAGTAGATCAATTATTGTCTTAATATTTTCTGTCTTACTAGACTCCTTCTTTCCCCATCCTTTGGCTACAGAAAGCACTTATCTTAGGACTTTTTTTTTAACCTGTTGATATTTCCAGGCTGTAGGCTTCTTATTCATTCAATCCAATTTTTTTCTTCATTATTTGATAGAGAGAAATGGAGAAGAGTGAGGGAAAAAGAGAGAGACTGGAAGACACCTGCAGTACTTGCTTCACCATGGCTCATAAATATGGGGTGTCAGATCTGTGTTCTTGCACATAGCAACATGTGCACTCAACCAGGTGTGGCTCCATCCGGCTTCTCTCTGATGTTATTTCTTAGGTCTCACAGTTCCTAGTTGTTCTCTCTTCTCTATCTTCTGGAGTCCCACCATGTTTCTTTAGTATAAAGTGTCCCAGGTCTTCAGTGATACTTAGCAGAAGGAGCTGAAGTGCATCTGCTCCATATTATCAAGAACTGTAAGTCATGTAAATGCCGTTTTAAATTTCTATTTTTGTACATGTTTCATATTAATCATATAGCAATATAATTAATTAAACCTATGAATCACAAATATAAAAGCGTAAGTACAAGCTCAGGTCTTTTTTCCTTTTTTTTCAATTTAAAAAATATTTATTTATTCCCTTTTGTTGCTCTTCTTTTATTGTTGTAGTTATTATTGTTGTTGTTGTTGATGTCGTTGTTGTTGGATAGGACAGAGAGAAATGGAGAGAGGAGGGGAAGACAGAGGGGGAGAGAAAGATAGACACCTGCAGACCTGCTTCACCTCCTGCCTGTATACTTCCAAAAATCTACAAATATACCAGATTTGGGGGGTCAGGCGGTAGCGCAGCAGGTTAAGTGCACGTGGCGCAAAGCACAAGGACCAGCGCAAGTATCACGGTTCAAGCCCTGGCTTCCCATCTACTGGGGGGGGGGGAACGCTTCACAGGCAGTGAAGCAGGTCTGCAGGTGTCTCTCCCCCACTCTATCTTCCCTGCCTCTATTTCTTTCTCTCCTATCCAATGATGACATCAACAACAATAATAACTACAAAACCAATAAAACAACAGAGGCAACAAAAAGAAAATAAATAATTTTAAAAAATTAAAAATACCAGATTTTAGGCACCAGGGAGTGGCGCACATGGTTGAGCAACTTGTTACGGTGCGAAAGGACCTGGGTTCGAGGCCCTGGCCCCCACCTGTAGGGGGAAAGCTCTGCGAGTGGTGAAGCAGAGCTGCAGGTGTCTCTCTGCCTTTCTCCTCCTTCCCTCTCTATTTCTGGCTGTGTCTATCCGACAAATAAAGATAATAAAAAAATTTTTTTTAAATACCAGATTTTAGTTATAACATTTTTAAATCCTGAAAAATAGACACTACCATAAGTATAAGTCTTTACCAATTTGTATTGTAACTTGACTTAACACACATGCAATTGTTATGCAAAAACAGCAGAACTGATTTGATTAAAAATCCATTTTTATAATTTTCTACAAATTCTTAAACTTAGAGTTGCATTATGTTACTAAGTAACTTAGTATCTTTCCTTAACATTTTTCAGTATTTTGTATTACTCTATCCCTTTCTGAGCAAACAAACAAAAAACATCAAACATCTGGGAGAGAGTATGTTAGTAGCCCAAGAAAATAGAACTCTATCTTTGTGCCCTGTAGATATACATCCAGGATATTAATTTTACCCCTAAATATTACATATTTCTGTCTAATTTACTGGAGCTGCCACACAAAATATCATAGGTCTGAGGAGACAGCGTAACGTTTATGCACAGACTTTCATGGCATCAAAGATCTTAGGGTCAATCATCAGTGCTCTAGTAATAAAATAAAATAGGATACCATAGACATGGGTTAGGAAATTTAAGGTGGAGGTGCTGATATCTTATTATGATTATTATTTTTAGTTCCCTTTGGCATGTAGGTGACTGCTGTCTTGTGTCTTTTATTGATTGTACCTCTGAGCACACTGACCTCTGATGTGTATTAATCTCATTTTACTAGGACACCAGTCAGATTGGGCTACAAGATTGTATCTACAAGACTGTATCTACAGTTATCTGAGGTGCTCAGTGTAGGGTTCTAATATATGAATTTTAAGATCAGCACAATTCAGCTCATACAGTCATATTTACCAGAATGCCTTAAAAATAAATGGTTTACGGTAAGGTTCTATGATTAGCTGAGGACTACTGTATCATGGCCACAGCTGTAGTTTGGCTAACAAATTAATCAGTGTATATTAGTTTGATTAGAGGTTGAGTTGTTAAAATAGAAAGTTTTCTTTTAAGATAGTTTCATTAGGCTTTAAAACCAATTTTAAATATCTCTTACTCTATATATTGTTAAACAGTGTGATTGTAATCCTTAAGGTATTTACTATACTTAAGCATTAAAAAAAATGAGTTGACACATGTGTTATAACCAATTAGCAAAAATATGGGTGGAAAGTAACAAAGCAAATACTTTACAATTTCAGTTGTCAGTGATATTTCATGAAGTTAATTAATTTCTGTCATAATAAAGTACAGTAAAATATATATATTCTATCACTCACTTTCCAAATATAGCATGCATCACTGTTTTGATTACTGACAGCAGAGCTGATGTTCTCCTGAGGTGTCATATTTGATTTGAATATTCAATTAAAAACCTACAAATGTCATGCTAATTTAAAAAGATTGTTTTTCAGATTTTATGTCAGCTTAGTATGTTTCCTCATTATGGATGCTTTGAAATTTTGTGCATCTTTAAAGCTTTTTATCTATCAGCTGGAGCTGGGAGCTCACACATGTGAGATTTCACTGCTCCCAGGCATGTTTTTAATTCAGATACAGAAACAGAGAAAGAGTGAGAGTAAGAGACATCACAGCACCAGAGTTTCCAGCCATTTCTTGGCATCTTTCATATTGTACCAGGCTCAACACTGGACCCAACACATGGAGACACCTGCCTTACCCAATGAGCTGTCTTCTCTGCCCTAATTATTCTATTTAAAAATGTATTTTTACATATAATCCTTGCTAGCTCATCTCTCCCACAATTTATTAGTCTAATTTATATTTTTCCCTGCAACTGCATTTTTAAATCTGCATACTAGTTTATAAGTATATTTTCTGCATAAATGTTCTGCTATTCATATTTTCTAAAAGATTCAAGCAAAAAAAAAATATGCACCCACAGTGAGCCACAGACCACAGTATAGGATACTCTGCAGTTATACAAATGATGTTTCTGAAGAAAATTAATAACTCCAGGTAAATCCTTTGATACAGTAAGTCAAAAATCAGATCAGCAAGCATTATTTTTTAAAACATTATTACATGCAGGCTTGCATGGAAAAAAACCAGAAGAGCAGAGGACGCTAATATTAACTATGTAGTAGGAGGTCACAGATGAGTGTTACAGTTTATTTGCATCATTTTTTCTATGTGTTTGATACTAAAGTTACTAGAGTTACAACTATAAGAAAGTGTTATAAACATATCAGGACAGGGAAGGTAATTATGTTAGCTTAAGTCAGTCTAGAACACTAGAGTTTACACTAGAATGAGTTTCAAGATAGAATAGAACTATCTTGAAACTCATTAACTGTGTCTCACAATGGATTACCTGCCTGACTTCGCTTAGAATTGATTTCTCTGTGGATTACCTGTCTGACTTAGAATTGATTTTTCTTTTTTTTTTTTAATTAATATACTTTTGATAGTATAGAGAAAAATAGAGAAGGAAGGTGGAGGTAGAGAGAGATAAAAGAGAAATACCATCAGTGCTGCTTCACTGCTTGAGAAGCTTCCCTCTTGTTTGTGGGGACTTGAGACTCAAACCTGGATCTTTGGGCATAACATGAATGCTCAACCAGGTGTGTGGTTAGTGTACTGCTTAGACATGCATACAACCTAGCTTTGAGTCTGGTCCCCACCACACTGAAGGAAGCTTTGTTATCGTGGTTTGTTTCACTACCTCTACCTGCCTTATTGTCTCCATCAAAAAACAAAAAAAGAATTTGAGGGGGCTGAGCTGTAGTGCACCAGGTTAAACACACATAATACAAAACACAAGGACCCACACAAGGATCCCTATTGGAGTCCTCAGCCTCCCATCTTCAGGGCGGCCGCTTCTCTAGGTGTCTTTCTCTTTCCTTCTTTATCCTTCCCTCCCCTCTCAATATCTCTCTGTCCAATAAAAATGGAGAAAAAAATGCCTGCCAGGAGCAGTGGATTTGTAGTACTGACACCAAGCTCCAGCAATAATCCGGGAGGAAAAGTAAAAGAATTTTAAAGAAAATAACACAGGAAAAAATATGTTAAACCACATAAATTCCTTTATCATTTAATTATTCTATATTAAAAAACCAATACATTTGGCAAAGAAAACAGGTTTAAATGAATCTTCCTCAGTGGTGACTTAAATGTTGTCTTCTAAAGCAGACAAAGCTTATTTCACTAACTAAATTAAAAAGTGAACTTGCAGGATGAAATATAGATGAATAAGTATTAAAGAGAAGGCAAAAGGCTTGTTGGAAAGTCATACTATGCTTGTTGCATAGCCAAACTAACAAGCATTAAAATTATATTCTCTACATTTGTCCACTTTGGCATTCAGTCAAAACAGGAAAGCACAAAAGTTAAGGTATCTAAAATGTTTTTTGTTTCAACAATGAAAAAAGCATGCATAATATTTTAATACCTTCTGAAACAAGTCTAGTTTTAATTGTAATGATCTTTTCCATTTATGAGAACATAAACACTTTACCTAGACAGTCCCACTGACAGAGTGATGACCAAAACAAGTATGCATATATGTACACGTAGAAGTACATTATTTATATATATATATTTGACAATCAGGGTTATCAAAGGGGCTCAGTGCCTGCATGATGTCACTGTTCCCAGTGGTCATGTTTGTTTTCTTTTTGATAGAGGGTGAGGGACAGAAAGAAAGAAAGAGAAAGATATCTGCAGCACTGCTCCACTGCAGATGAAGCTTTCTTCCCTACAAGTGAGGACTTTAATTCAGGTCCTCATTCATAGTATCATGTGAGCTCTACTGTCAGCATAATTCAGCCTCAAAACAAATATTTTTTATAAAAATTATGGGAGGGCCAGGTGGTGACACATTGGACTCTGAACATGGGCTTTGACAGGTCCATCCATACTCCCAGCCTGCCTCTCGCCGTAGTAGTGTGGGGCTCTGGCGAAGCAGAGCTCTAGGACACATTGGTGGGGTTGTCTCATTTTTTTCCTTTTGTTGATGGTACCTTTTTATATGCAGAAGCTTAATTTTTTAAAATCTAGTTCTATCTGTATAATTTTGTTTTTCTAGTTACTATACTTAGAGTCAACTTAATATTTTCTGTATTATCTGCTGAAGATGAAATAAAACTCCCATTATCATAAAAACAAACAAAAAAGACATCTGTGAATCACCTTGAAAGACGTCTTGAAAGCTATAGCCCACTGAAAAGTTAAGTGATAGAATTTAAAATGATAGAATTTAAAAAACACATGGCAGAAAAGTGTTTTCCTGGGTTGGAGAGATAGTTATACAAAATGGTTTCCAAAAGACTTTTATGCCTGAGGCTCTGGTTCAATCACCAGAGAATATGCCCAGGTTCAATCACTAGCTTCACCATAAGCCAGAGTTCAGCAGTGCTCTGATCTCTCTCTTTCTCTTTGTAATTCTCTTTCATTAGAAAAAAGGTTTCACCTTTATGTTTAGTAATTTTAAAATTATAAAATATTGTATATAAAATTTAAATGAAATTTGGCTTTTTCCTGTAATTTAATTACTCACAAGGAAGTCTTAAAAATCAGCATTCTTACATATGACTGATACTGTTTTTAGTTTAAAATAAACTCTTTGTTTATGCTCTTGTACTTATGGTTTAAGTTTACTTTTGTTCATTTTCTTGTAAACTATATTTGTCCAGAACATCAAGAATAGTCATACAGCATCTGAGTTTATTTCCCCCTGTAGTTATTTGTGATTTTATAGTTGAAATACATTAATGGGAGTGTCTGTTAATTCACAATAATCAGAAACAGAATTGAGAATAACCTGAAGGGAATGAGAGGTAGTCAGAGTAATTCCTATACTTTCTCTGACTATTGTGAATTAAGGACCTTCCTAGTAATATGCATTTATTTTCTACTTATGCTCTCCAAATTATCTGAACAATTTTCTTTACCTTTGACTTTTTTTTTTTAATTTGATAGAATAGAGAGAAATTGAGAATGGAGGGAAGGTAGGATAGATAGTGAGAGAGAAAGACACCTACACCCCAGCTTCTCATTTTCAGGTGGGGACCAGGGACTTGAACCTGGGTACTTTCACCTGGTACTATGTGGGGTCAACCAGATGTGCCATCATCAACGTTGCCATCATCAACTTTTGACACTTGTTTTACATTAATTCCTAAAGTATGATATATGGAACACTTATGTGAAATATTATGGCAAGCTACAGAGTAAACAACAACAAAATGAGGAGAGTTCAGAGGTCACATATGTCTAGAAAGCATGGGTTAAGAAATAAAAAAACTTGGGGGGCCAGGTGGTGATGCACCGGGTTAAGTGCACATAGTGTGAAGCACAAGGACCGGCGCAAGAAATTAAAAAACTTTCTATTATTATTATTAATTTATTTTTGACCAGAGCACTGCTTAGTTCTGGCTTATCTTTGTGCTGGGGGTTGAACTTTTGATGGTTCAGGCATCTTTTTTTTTTTTTGCATCCAGAGTTATCGCTGGGGCTCAGTACAAATCCACTGCTCCTGGAGGCCATTTCCCCCCCCCTTTTGTTGCCCTTATAGCTGTTTTTATTATTGTTATTGCTGCCGTTGTTGTTGGATAGGACAGAGAGAAATGGAGAGAGATGGGGAAGACAGAGAGGGGGAGAGAAAGATAGATGCCTGCAGACATGCTTCACCGCTTGTGAAGCGACCTATTGATCTTTAAGCAGGTCCTTTAAGCAGATACCTGCAGACTTGCTTCCGCTTATCAATCAAGCGACCCCTGATCTTTAAGCAGGTCCTTGAGCTTCGTGCAATGTGTGCTCAACCCGCTGCACTACTGCTCAACCCCAAGAAATAAAAAACTTTTTTTTAATTTATTTTTTATTTAAGAAAGGATAAATCAACAAAACCATAGGATAGGAGGGGTACAACTCCACACAATTCCCACCACCCAATATCCATATTCCATCCCTCCCCTGATAGCTTTCCCATTCTCTATCCCTCTGGGAGCATAGACCCAGGGTCATTGTGGGTTGCAGAAGGTAGAAGGTCTGGCTTCTGTAATTGCTTCCCCGAAGAACATGGACGTTGACTGGCCAGTCCATACTCCCAGTCTGCCTCTCTCTTTCCCTAGTAGGGTGGGTCTCTGGGGAAGCGGAGCTCCAGGACACATTGGTGGGATCTTCAGTCCAGGGAAGCCTGGCCGGCATGGCATCCTGATGGCATCTGGAACCTGGTAGCTGAAAAGACAGTGAACATACAAAGCCAAACAAATTGTTGAGCAATCATGGACCCAAAGGTTGGAATAGTGGAGAGGAAGTGTTGGTGGGGGTGCTCACTGCAAACTCTAGTGTACTTCTGCTTTCAGGTATATATTTTGCACTAGTTTATGGATAAGTGTGAACATATGCTCTCTCTCACAGAACCTGGTCTATATCTAGGTTTTGTTAGAAAGTGATCCACCTGGGATGGAATTAGAGACTACTATGAAAGGAAAGGTCTCACTCGAGTAATGAAGCTGAAGGGTTGTCATTCCACACCTGAAGTCTCTTGACACAGTCCGAGCTGAAGCATGTTAAGGTGGCAATCGTTGCGTTGATTAGGTTGTGATCGGCAGATGCAATATTATTTGATATGGATTGGGAGAGGCGTGTGGGAAATTGGGCCCCATCCTAAGGTTCCAGGACTGGGGAAAATATAGGCTCTGTAGTGGAGATGTGAGGTTCCTGCTGTCTTAGGGTTTGAGAAGACAATGGATAGTTACTGTTATCATCACATTATTTGGTAATTGGGTTAACTTTGAAAAGTCCTTTTGTTAGGGTTTGCCATATAGTACCCAGTATCTTGTATATAGCTGTGCCACTGGTTGCTTGTCATCTATGTGGTCTAGGCTTTTGAGAGAGTCCGCATATCAAATACACAGCCTACATATTAAAAAGACTCAGTCTGTGTTTTAAAAATTTCGAGACATACAATTAATTTTTCCCCTCTCATATTAATTAACTAGTGATTGATATGATTACATTTTACTAGGAGTGTACATAAACACCATTCCCACCACCAAAAGACTGTCCCACTCCACCCACCCACCCCCACCCCCCACTGGCCCAGGAAGCCACATGTCTACCCTCCCCCTCACCACAGGGTTTTTACTTTAATTAAAAAAACTTTATAGAGTCTTTCTCAGTGTGTTTCAATGCCTATTTCTGTTGAGAATTTAAATCTACTTTAATTTATAAACTATGAAAGAAAATAAAGCTTACACAGTCATTTCCAAAAGTGTATCAATATCCAACAGTCTTTTCAAGCACATAATTAACATCCATCTGCATATTTCAGCAAACCCAGTCCCTTTTACATGGAGTCTTGATATAGTATTAAATTTTCTAAGATGGGATTCTCACTGAAGGATGTCCCTTAATTCCCATTAATGCTGTGACCCCAAAATGTAATCCTACTTCATGAATATAATTTGTATAAGCAGATATCTACTTTTCATGTCCTCTTTTCTTTTCTTGTCTTTTCTTTTCCAAAGTTTAAAGATGTAGAAGGTCTTAAAGCCTTTTAAAGTCTTCAGGTTCTCTATGTGTAAGTTTGAAGTTGCTAGAGATACATAACAGATAGCTTTTAGGTATTATCTGTTGTTCATTCTCTTGTCTCTCAGCAAATGAGGGTAGTAGTTAGCAAATTGTCATATCTCATATGCCTACTATATAAATTACAATAACTACATGGGAGTTTTCTCTTTGTTATGGTTAATTACGGTGGTTTTGAGATCTTGGTCTTGTTTTTCTTTATTTGCTTTTTGCATTCAATAATTTATTACTTTCTTAAAGTAATATTATTTTTCCAGGACTCCTTTGGAATTTTCACCCCCTACTACTTCCTTCTTAATATTTCTAATACCATACAAGAATCCATCATGCTACTGAGAAATCAGAGTTTAAGAAATAGTTATTTACATAATTTATTTAGTTCCTATGTAAGACATCTAAGTTCCTGTATGACTCATTTGAAATGATGATTGCCAGGGCCCGGGTAGTAGCGCAGCAGGTTAAGTGCACATGGCTCAATGTGCAAGGAAAAGTGTGGGGTGCCCAGTTTGAGCCCCTGGATCCCCACCTGCAGGGGGTTTGCTTCACAAGCAGTGAAGCAGGTCTGCAGCTATCTATCTTGCTCTTCCCCTCTCTGTCTTCCCCTCCTCTCTCAATTTATCTCTTTCCTATCCAACAACAACAAAAAGGGCAACAAAAGGGAAAAATAGCCTCCAGGAGCAGTGGATTCATAGTGCAGGCACCAAACCCCAGCAATAACCCTGGAGGCAAAAAAAAAATGATGAATGACTTGAATCTTCTTTCTCTAGAGTTATCATTTAATTTCACTTTGAAACATCTCCACATTCATGATTTACAAATGTTTTTCTGACTCCCATCTTCTGAACTCTGGGTTCAAATATTCAGATCTAGTTATTTCTAGGCTGAATGTGCAGTGGCATCTCAAACTCAACAGAACAGAAATCTCATTTCTCTTAAAACTTGCTTCCTTGCTATATTCTCTGTCTTAGTCACAAGCAATATCATTAGGCTAATCATTCAGAAACAAAAGTTCCCCATAGTGGCTGAGAAAGCTGTGGTACATATACACAATGGAATACTATTCAGCTATTAAAATAAGGTGAATTCACCTTTTTTTTTTTTTCCACTTCATCTTGGATGGAGCTTGAAGACATGTTAAGTGAGATCAGCTAGAAAGAGAAGGGTGAATATGAGATGATCTCTTTCATAGAAGCTGAAAAACAAGAACAGAAGGAAAAACACAAAGCAGAACTTGGACTGGTGTTGGTGTATCTCACCAAAGTAAATGATTCTGAGGTGTGTGTGTGTGTGTGTGTGTGTGTGTGTGTGTGTGTGTGTGTTGTGGGGGAGGGTTCAGGTTCTGGAACATGATGGCAGACGAGGACCTAGTGGGGGCTGAGTTGTTATGTGAAAAATTGAGAAATGTTATGCATGTAGAAGCTATTGTATTTCACTGTCCACTGTAAACCATTAATCCCTCAATAAAGAAAATTTTAAAGTTTCTCATAACCTCCCTTTCTCCCACTCCCTATAAACCTCTATTTCATTGGCAAGATTTTCAACTTCACTTCTAAACAGATCTTGTGTCTTTCTAGTTCTTCCTCTAATATAACATAGTTGTCCATGCCACAAATATCTTTAGATGGGACAACATCAGGTTTTCTACATATTATCTCTGTGTTGACCCTTTTATCTTATATGTAATAACCAGAGAGTGATATATGTGAAAAATTTCGCTCTGGTTTAAAATCTTCCAGTGGTTTGGTAGTGCATTGATAATAAACACTTATCATGGCTCTGACGATCCTTTCTGATCCCCTCTGTCCTCAGCCTTCCTCCCCTTGAAAATGCAAAGTGTATTTCTGCTTTAGATTCTTTGAACTAGCTGTTCCCTGTGCTTAATGTGTACTTAATTCCCTTAAATCTTCTTAAGACCACCATCTAGGTTTTGGCTCAGGTGTAAACTTAGTGAATTCTACTCTTAGCCCTAGTTCAAAATAGTGTCCCTTTTTCTAATTCAAAAGTGAATTATTACTTTTGTATCATTCTTTATTTATTGCACCTATGATGGTCAGAAATGCCCCTCCCCACACACCTCTTCATTTCTCTTTTATTACCAGAGCATGACTCAGCTCTAGCTCCTGGTAGTGTCAAGACCCTATTGCATGCAAGTCCTATTTACTAGCATAGAGCTATCTCCCTGGCCCGGATTACCCTCACTGCACTTTTATTTTTTTTTAATGTGCTCTGTTGTGAAATGAACTTTCTTCAGAGCTGCACACTTGCTGCCAATATATCCTTCAGTACAGAGAAAGACTCCAACACATTGTAGTGGTATGTACAGAACACAGATGCCTTTAGTTTTCCTTGTTCTCAAGCAAAATTAGAATTTTTGCAAGATCTCTGTAAAGTGACCAACAAATTGTTGGTACTTTTCTGATAATAAGGATACTGACTTTGTTCTAGCTTTTAAATATATTTTTGGATCCATATTCTCACACATGCATGATTTCACTGCTCCCAGAATGCCCTCCTCACCCCTACCCTCCCATTCACATAGAGAGGAGAGATATCAGAGCTTCCTCTGGTTCCATGGCACCCCCAATGTGGTATCTGGGTTTGAAACTGGGAGGTGCACATGGCAAAACAACATCCTACCAGGTGGATTATTTCTCTAGTCTTCTAGTCTAACTTTAATAGAAAAGCAAATACATTTTTATGACATAAAATAAATCCCTAGCATGGAAAATAATTCTACTCCCATAATTTAACTGAATTTGGCACATTAGGAAAATTATACTCTACCATGGATGAAAAGAACTACTTCAGAAGCAGAGAGAATCAGAGTACATATATTGTTGTACCATCACATTTAGAAAGAATGAATTTAAAAAAAATCTAGCTCAGTGATTGACACAATATTTAGAAACTAAGCTTTGTTAATGATCCTGGGAACATGCCTTTAAAAGGAAAAACTACTTTGCTATGTCTTTTTCCGGGTCAGAAACATGGTTAATATACACAATGGAATACTATTCAGCTATTAAACATGGTGAAATCACCTTCTTCACCTCATCTTAGATGGAGCTTGAAAGAAATCATGTTAAGTGAGCTCAGCCAGAAAGAGAAGGACAAGTATGGGATGATCTCACTCATAGACAGAAGTTGAAAGCAAGATCAGAAGGGAAAACACTAAGCAGAACTTGAACTGGAGTTGGTGTATTGCACCAAATTAAAAGACTGGGAGGGTTCAAGTCCTGAAACATGATGGCACAGGAGGACCTAGTGAGGGTTGTATTGTTATTTGGAAATGTTATGTATGTACAAACTATTTTTTTCACTGTTGACTGTAAACCATTAATCCCCCCAATAAAGAGATTTCAAAATCATTAAGATTTTCAAGATGGCATACAGGAAACCATTATGATTGATTATTCCACTGAGCAGGGCCTTTTGAAGTTGGGGTCTTGTGCACCTGTAGACACACACCCATGAGATTTCATCTCCAAGGCCCAAGAAGCACTTCCCCAGCTCCTCACCCAGGCCCAAACACAAATGACAACAATCACAATTGGAGTAAGTGCTGCCCATCTTTGTTGTTGGAGCGAGTGATGGTGGTGGTGCTGGGTGGACTAGAAGCCACCATTCCTACAGAGCTGACTTTTAGAGTGGTAGAAGGGGGTAGAGAAAACAGTCTCCAAGGCTCCAGCAGTAGAAGCTTCAGGCTTCAGAATAAGGTAGAGAAAGAGGCTCCTCTGGATGTTTTTCCTTTTTCTTTTTACTTTCTTCTTTGCTTTTATGCACACAATGCAAAAAAAAAAAAAAAAAAGCCCTCTCCTAAATGACATCAACTTGTGTAAATGTCTCCTTCTCAGGAGCGGTGGTGGAATAGGTGAAATTGGCTTATTCCACCTTCATGAAGGCTAGATCCCGGTTTAAATGCAGTTCCCGGAATGAGGTCTCCTACTCTTTGGCAACAAACCCAAGGGGTCCTAAAAGGAGCCTGATGTAAGTGGGGTCACAGGACCCTCTTCATCATCCTGGACGCTCCGCAGCTAAGAGTTACGGGGAGCTGCGGGGCAGGGCGAGCCGCTCACAGGTGCTCTGTCCCCGAGGTGGCGGCTGCCGGGGGACTGGCTGGTGGCTCCCAGCAGGCGCGCCCCTTCCCTGCGATCTCCGCCGGGCCCGCAGAGCCGGGTCTTCGCGCGGGGAGGCACCGCCGCGCCCAGGGAGGCTGCCGGAGCCCCGCGGCCGGTCGCGCCCCGGCTGAGGAGGCTGCGCTGGGGAACCCCGGGCGGAGGAGGGCGGCGACCCGGCGCCCTGCGGCCACTGCGGCCGAGCGGCCGGGCTGCTGCGGCTCCGGCGCCCGCCGGGTGGTGGCTCCCAAGCGCCCGCCCCCCGCGCTCCTCCCCCCGCGGCGCCCGGCCGCGCTGACCCGCCGCCCCGTCCCCTCGCGCGCGGCGACTGCTCCTCACGGCGCCTCCTCCGCGCGGCGCCCGCGCTCCTGGCGGCGCCGTCCTCCCGTCTCGGCCATTTTCCCTCCTCCCCTCCCTTCCCGGTCCTCATTCCTCGCCCTCCCCCCCCCCCCCCCCCTCAGAGCGCGGGGGACTTTTCCGGAAAGTTTTTATTTTCCGCCTGGGCTGTTGGAGAAAGAAGCTCCCGGCTCCGCGGCAGCGAAACTTTCCGGCGATCGCGCCGCCGTCCCCGCCCTCGGCTCCCGGCCCGCGGCCCGAGCCGCCCCGCCGGCGATGAGCGCCCCTCCGCTGCTGCGGTCGCCCAGCCCGTTGCTGCCCGCGGCGGCGGCGGCGGCGGCGGCTGCAGCGACGGCGGCCGCGCTGGTCCCGGGGTCGGGGCCCGGGCCCGCGCCGTTCCTGGCTCCCGTCGCGGCCCCGGTCGGGGGCATCTCGTTCCATCTGCAGATCGGCCTCAGCCGCGAGCCGGTGCTGCTGCTGCAGGACTCGTCCGGGGACTACAGCCTGGCGCACGTCCGCGAGATGGCTTGCTCCATCGTCGACCAGAAGGTAAAGCGCTACGCGGCTCCCAGCCCGGCGCCCCCTCGCCCCGCCAACTTCCCGGCTCCTGGGACGCGGCGGGCAGCCGGCCAGGCCGGGCGCTGGAGGGCCGGGCAGCCGCATCCCGGGGAGGCAGCGCTGCACTTCCCAGCCCGGCCGCCCGCCCGCCCCTTCTTAGCTTCCCAGATTTCTCCCGGGTCTGCGTCCTCTTAGCCCGGGTCCACTCCTCCCAAGACTTCTCCAAGTATCTGGCGTTGCTCTTGTCACGCCTATACCACCCTTAAGACTTTGCCCCTCCTCTGCCCTTTTGCCCCTTCTGGACCCCGGACTAGCACGCTCCTGGCGCCAGAATCCTCCTTCCAGCACCCGAGTTGCTCCGGGACATGCTCAGCCGAATCCAGCATCACTCCCTCCCCGCTTTCGGATCTTTTGCCCAGTTCAGATGGATGCCCTGGTGGGGCTCCTGGAGGGAGCTGGAGCTGTAAGAATTTCTCACCTGTCAAATAGGCTTTTCAGAGAGGTTGGGCAGTCCCGCCAGCTGTGAAAACAACTGACCAGACCACAGCACCTCACCTCCTCTGACAGCTTTTAGTCCCACCTCCGTGGAACAAGGGGACAAAATCTTCAAGGGTAAAACCCGAAAGTTGCAGCTTCCTTACTTTTCATCCCCGTAGGGGACGAAAGGGGGGGCACACGAATATTAATGGCAGAGTAACTTCCCAGGAGCACTCCCAGGCTGGTTAAGCCCTTAAATCTGAGGCTATGAACTTGTGTACTGCATCCACGAAAGACAGGTTGAAAACAGACCCTTATCTTGGCCAGGCCTTCCGGAGCTAGGGCATTTCTGTTAGAGCAATTCGTCATTTCAGGCTGTTTCTGCAGCCATTAGAGGGGTGCTGTGGGGTGGGAGTGATAAGAGTGTAAGGGGCTCCTGGCGCCAGTCCTCATAGTAAAAACACACATGGGTTGGCAGGCTGGGCAGCTGGCTAAACCTAAGTGTTGTGAATTGAGATAGTAGGAAAAGCCCCAGGGAAAAGTCATGCATTTAGGAAGTTGTAAAGGTCCTGGAGGCCAGCTGAAGGTGACAGTGAGTGCCAGGAACTTTGTTTATTGAAAGGAGTGTGACATTTTATAGTACAAGTGTTCTCTCTCCGTGTGTGTGTGTGTGTGTGTGTGTGTGTGTGTGTGGTGTGTATCTTTTTTTTTATTACAGCTTCCATATAAATGACACATTTTGTCTCATTCTGGTACAAGCCATATCATGTGCTTCACCATCACTTTTGTGGTGAACATAAGCACTGTCCTGAGCATGGAAAACCTTCCTTCATGGAAGTTGTTGTCTGCAACAGGTTCCACTAGGTTGCAAACCAACTGATTAAAACTTAGTACGGATAAGTGTTTCAATAACATGTAATAACATTTCTTTAAAAGCTAATGCAATTGTATAGAATTTTAATTTATTTACATTCTAATGCAGGTAGCAGAGTTACAGGTTAAGTTCAGATTAGGCAGATTAATATGGACAGACTAGCTTTACCACACACACACACACACACACACACACACACCATTGGTAGAGTTTAAGATGGACAAGAAATAAATATGGTTTAAAAGGTTTGGGCCTATGATTTCAAAAGGGGAAGGGACTACAATTATCCCAGAGGCTACCAAGAGGTATTTTCTATGATGCGAGTGAAATGAGTACAAACAGAGAAAGACAACATGTACATAGAACGTAAAAATCTTGAGAGTAGTGACTAAGGTATTTAGAGAAAAGTACAATTATGAGAAGGCCTTGAGATTAAAATGAACTCAAATAACTCAAAGCCTCAGTAATCTACATAGAGATACCAAACCAAGGACATCAAAAAGCTGAATTCACTGTTTGAGAATGCCAGAAAGAAAAGTAGAGTTTAATCAGGAGCTAATTGAGACCTGAGTCAACATTCTGGAGAAGAGACCTGGAGAAATATTAGAAACTCTTTATACCTGGTAGTTGATTACATGTGAAACCTCTTTCTTTTGTATTTATTCTAGTAAGTCTTCTGACTCTAAAAGTTTGGAAAGTTTTACTGCTTAGGATAGTTAAGGTAAAGGTCTCACTTGCATTTTTTTTTTTTTTTTAATGGTTGGGCAAAGGGAGAGTTAGTTTTAGAGATGCAAATTTGAGTGACTTATATACAGGATACTGGAAATAAATATTTATTGAATGATGGGTCTAGACAGGATGCTCCTCCTTTTCCTATCTATGACTGTCTGTCTTGTCTGTCTACCTATATCTTTTTCTGTATCTGTCTTGGGATAGACAGAAAGTTGGGACTGCTGGGCATCCACCATGGGGCTTCAGGGTTCTCTCTGTTGAGTGGCAATGACAGCAGAAATGGCAGAGAAGCAGTGTGTAATGAGGTGAGAGCAAGTCTTCATACTAGTTGCTGGGTCTCTTTCAGTGCCTTCTGAGAACCTTAATGATACCAATGAGAGATACAGGCTGAGAGAGAGAATTTGAATGTTTTGAGAGAGTTGAGCATTTGAAGCTATTTACAACTTATGTTGATTGGAGTCATGTGGAGCTTACAACAGAAAGGTCATTTGATCTGAGTCCTCTTCATTCACTGTTTTATAATGTGATAAGGATGTTTGCACCCATATGTTTGAAGTCCATAAATACAAACAGATCAGAATAGCTTCAGTCTTTGGAGTATTGGGAGTCCAGTGGGCAGTAGCACAGTGGGTTAAGTGCAGATGGTGGACCATGGTAAGGATCCTGGTTCCAGAGCCCCTGGCTCCTCACCTGCATGGGAGTCGCTTCAAGTGAAGCAGGACTGCAGGTGTCTATCTTTCTCTCCCCCTCTCTGTCTTCCCCTCTTTTCTCCATTTCTCTCTGTCCTATCCAACAACGATGATGTCAATAACAACAACAATAATAACAACAAGGGCAACAAAAGGAAATAAATATTAAAATATTTATTAAAAAATGTCTTTGGAGTATTAACTAATAGTTCCGTTTATTTCAGCATATTCATAGGCTATTTTCTGTGGCATGAGCAACTGAGGTGTACAGGGCCTACCATTAAGGAATTTATCTGTACATTATTGTTATTATGTAGATTTCAGAGTATAGTCCTTATTTCTGGTTGGAGAAGTGACAGATACATGAATTAATTTGGACCTTGAGATTCAGGATTAAGATAAATTTGTAAGAACTTTCTCTGGAACTATGGTTTGTCTTTCTTTGGGAGTAGGGATTAAGTATGTTAGCGGACCTGGGAAATTCTTAAAGTTTAAATATTCGGTCCATACTTGATCACCATTGCCTTATTGAATATATTACTCTATGTCATCAGACTACTATTCTCTCTCTTAAAAAAATGTGTTTGTTTGTTTATTTACCAGAGCTCTGCTAAACTCTTGACATCTGGTGGTGCTAGGGACTGATTGTGAGACCTTTGATACCTCAGGCATGTAAGTCTGCATAAAGGTTATGGGTTGTTATCTCCTTTCCTTTCCTAACTCTTAAGAAAGGTTTAAAACTTTATTCTGATGATTATCATTGCTCTCTTTTTGGGTGAGATTGATTATATATAGGTCCTCATCAGTTTATACATGAGTGACTTTTAGTGCCTTTAATACACATTTGTAAGCCTATGCTTGTATGCCCATGACTTATTTAAAGTTACCTTATAAGTTAAAGAGAATTCATATAAGAGATTAAATGTAGGTCTGGGGAGATAACAAAGTGGTTATTCAAAAGACTTTCATGACTGAGGTTTTGAGGTCTCACTTTCAGTCACTGACACCAGCAGAAGCCAGAGTTGAGCAGTGCCCTGATAAGAAAAACAACTACTACAACAAAACAAAACAAAACAGAAGAAAAAAGCTAAATATGCTGCCTGGAAAATGACTGCTTGAAAAGCAGGATTATTTATGTACTAAGGCACTGTATTGTTTTAAAAAAGTATTCTGTACTTTTTTTGTCTTACTCTTAGAATTGTATTATTAAAAACAATGACTGAAAGGTTCAAGTGGCATGTTTTCCTGAACTTTGTTAACTATATATCTAAGGAGTAGTTGTATTTTGAAACTACCTCTCAAATCTCAGCCTCTCAATTTAAGCAGAAGTACCATCACTCTATTATTACTACATGAAAAACATGTATGCTGATAAAAGTAAATTGTATTTTCATTTTTTTTTTTTTTTTTTTTTTACTTTTTGGTCTACTTTGTACTTTTCATTACAAGTTTCCTTGGGTAATATAATAAAACAGATTCCTTAGATAATGTAATAAAAAAATGGAATCACTTGTTTTGTTACTAAGGGACAATTAGGTTATTTTATTTATTTATTTTTTTGTGTGTGTACATGTGATTGCCAAACATAAGAGAAACAGTCTAGCAACAGTTACTACTCTATAATTACAATGGCCATTGTTATCTTTATTTGCATTTCTTCAAGCTCTTATTCAAGCTTTGCTAAACTCATGAGTGAAATGTACCTATTTATTATATTATTTCACATTTGCCTCATTTTACAAAAGTATTGAAAAATTTTCAGATTTGTATAAGACATCTGGATTCCCACTTTTTCTAGGAACCTGTTTATATCTTTTATCCCTCCCCCCTGAATTTTGCTTTTTTTCTTTTTTTTGAACTATTTGATTTATTTATGTATTTATTTTTCTTTATTGTGGAATTAATATTTTATATTCAAAGTAAATACAGTAGTTTGTACATGCATAACATTTTCCAGTTTTCCATATAACAATACAACCCCCACTAGGTCCTCTGTCATCCCTTTTGGACCTTTATTCTCCCCCCACCGACCCCAGAGTCTTTTACTTTGGTGCAATACACCAACTCCAGTTCAGGTTCTACTTGTGTTTTCTCTTCTGATCTTGTTTTTCAACTTCTGCCTGAGAGTGAGATCATCCCACATTCATCCTTCTGTTTCTGACTTATTTCACTTAACATGAATTTTTCAAGGTCCATCCAAGATCAGCTGACAATGGTGAAGTCACCATTTTTAATAGCTGAGCAGTATTCCATTGTGTATATATACTACAACTTGCTCAGCTACTCATCTGTTGTTGGACACCTGGGTTGCTTCCAAGTTTTGGCTATTACAAATAGAGCTGCTAAGAACATATGTGTACACAGATCTTTATAGATGGGTGTGTTGGGTTCCTTAGGATATATCCCCAGGAGAGGAATTGCAGGATCATAGGGTAGGTCCATTTCTAGCCTTCTGAGAGTTCTCCAGACTATTTCCCACAGAGGCTGGACCAATTTACATTCCTATCAGCAGTGCAGGAGGGTTCCTTTGACCCCACAACCTCTCCAGTATTTGCTGCTGTCACCCTTTCTGATGTATGACATTCTCACAGGAGTGAAGTGGTATCTCATTGTTGTCTTTATTTGCATTTTTTTTTGACAATCAAAGACTTGGAGCATTTTTTCATGTGTTTCTCAGCCGTTTAGATCTCTTCTGTGGTGAATATTCTTCTATGTTCTCTCCCCATTTTTGGATGGGGTTATTTGTTTTCTTGTTGTTGAGTTTGGCAAGCTCTTTATATATTTTTGTCATTAGCCTCTTGTCTGATTATGGCATGTAAAGATCTCCCATTCTGTGAGGGGTCTCTTGGTTTGGGTAGTGGTTTCTTTTGCTGTGCAGAAGCTTTTTAATTTGATGTAGTCCCATAGGTTTATGCTTGTCTTAGTCTTCTTTGTAATTGGATTTGTTTCATTGAAGATGTCTTTAAAATTTACGCACAAAAGAGTTCTGCCAGTATTTTCCTCCAACTATCTGATAGTTTCTGGTCTAACATCCAAGTTCGTGATCCACTTGGAATTTACTTTTGTATTTGGTGAAATATAGTGGTTCAGTTTCATTATTCTGCATGTTGCAACCCATCTTTTCCAAGACCATTTGTTGAAGAGACTCTGTTTTCCCCATTTAATAGTCTGGGCACCTTTGTCAAAGATTAGATGTCCATAGGTGTGGGGGCTTACTTATGCGCTCTCAATTCCATTCCACTGGTCGATGTGTCTATTCATGTTCCAGTACCAAGCAGTTTTGATGACAGTGACCCTATAATAGAATTTGAGATCTTGGAGTGTGATGCCTCCATCTCTGTTCTTTTTTCTCAAGATTATTTTGGCAATTCTTAAGTCTTTTCTGGTTCTATTCTCCTTAAAAATGTGGTTGGGATCTTGATGGGGATAGCATTAAATTTGTATATGGCTCTGGGTAGTATATTCATTTTGATGATGTTAATTCTTCCAGCCTATGAACATGGAATATCTTTCCACTTGTCTTTCAATATCCTTGAGTAGTGACTCATAATTTTCAGTATACAAGTCCTTCACTTTTTTGGTTAGGTTTATTCCTAGATATTTTATTGTTTTTGTTGAATTTTGCCTTTTGCTTACTGACTAAATATACATATAGTAAATATGCATATATGTTTTGGATAGCAGTCACCTATCCAGAAATGATCCTTTGTTGGTGAACTAACGATGCAAAACTTTGTGTGTTTTCCTTTATATTTTTTCCTTATTTATTTATTTATATTTGGAATTTTTATAGTAGGTTATAGGGTTTAGCTCCACACTATTCTCACCACTAAAATTCTTTTGTTGTTTCTGTTTTTTGTTTGTTTTCTTCAGGATCATGTATTCCAGCTCTGTAACTGCCACATGAGTGAATCAATTTGTTAGCTGTCTTTGACCTTTTTACTTTTACTTTACCTTTTACTTATTTCACTAAATAAATCACCTTTACTTCTTTCTGCTTAATCCCAAGGCTCACATTACTCCAGCATCTTTCCCCCATCCCCCGCCACACACACACAGTATTAAATGGAGTATATATTCAATAACTTCTTTAACCAGTCATCCTTGGTTGGACATTTAGCTGCTTTCAGTCTTTGGCTATGGTGGGTAATATGGGTATGAATATACGGGAGCATAAGTCCCTTTGGTTAAGCATTTGCTTGCCCTTTGGGTAGATACCTAAGAATGGTATTGCTGGATCATGCGTAGTTCCTTTTTTTATTTGTTTAAGGAACTCTCCCTACAGTTTTACAGAGAAGCTACACCAGTTTGCATTCCCTCCAGGAGTGTAATCTAGTCCCCCTTTCTCTGCACTCTGCAGCCTATCATTTCCTGTTTTGTTGATGTAGGCCATTCTCATTGGTATGAGATAGTAGGGTTATCTCTGGGGCTCAGTGCCTGCACTACAGATCACCACTCCCTCTGGCCATTTTTGCCTTTTTTTTTTCTTCCTTCCTATTTTTTTTTTAATTGGATAGGACAGATAGAACTTGAGAGGGGAAAGGGAAATACAGAGGGAGAAAGATACCTGCAGACCAGCTTCACCACTCGTGAAGTGTCACCCCTACAGCAGGGAATTGGGCTCCAACCCACTGTCCTTGCACATGGTGACATGTGTTTCAGCAGGTGCACGCCTTAGTGTAGTTTTCATTTGCATTTCTCTGATGATAACTGAGATGGAACATATGTCGTATACAAGGTGGCTGTATTAGTGTGGACTTATTTCTGGGCTCTCAGTTCTATTCCCTCGGTCCTGGTAGCCATTTTTATTCAAGTACTATGCTGTTTTGATTACTATTTCTTTCTAATATAAACTAGAGTTGTGGAGCATGATACCATCATAGTTCTCCACCCCCCCTTTTTTTTTTTCTCAGAAGTGCTTTTGCTATTAAAGTTTTGGACAGGTTGTTCAATTTCATTGAAAAATATCATTGTGATCTTCATAGGAATTGCATTAAAATTATAGATGGCTTTTGGTTGGATGACCATTTTAATAATGTTTATTTTTCCAATCCAGTAACAAGGAATGCTCTTTCATTTCTTTTTAAAAATTATTTTATTTTATTTATTTCTGGATAGTGACAGAGAGAAATTGAGAGTGGAGGGGGAGACAGAGAAGGAGAGAGAGACAGAGAATACACCTGCAGCCCTGGTGAAGCTTTCCCCTAGCAGGTGGGGACCGAGGGCTTGCACCTGGGTCTTTGTACACTGTAACGTGTGCATTTAAACAGGTGTGCCACCGACTGGCCCCTGTTCTTTCATTTCTTTATGTCATTTTCTTTTTTTTTTTTTTTAACAGTGCCCTGTAGTTTTTATTGCAAAGATCTTTCACCTCTGTGAGATTCATCCCAAGGTATTTTATCTTCTTGGGTTCGATTGTAAATGGGACTGAATTCTTTAATTCCCTTCTGTTGGTATGCTTCTAATTCTGCTTCTAAGACCCCTTCTGTTTCATTGGTTTAATCCCCACTGCTTAACACTGTATTCTATTTACATAACCACTGTTAACAAAGCATCGCTCTGCCTGCAGGGCATTGGTTTAATCCCCACTGGTTCAGGATGTCTTTTTGCCCCGCCCCCTCTCCTAGTACACCCTGATTTCCACCAGTCTTTTTTCGCTCCACCCTCTCTACTTCACATCCTGTTTCCACCCTACTTGGCGAGTATATATAAGGACAGGATAGTGATTAGAGATAGCTTAGATTGTGCTGCGTTCCACATGAATAAAGACTGAACTGGGTACCACTCAGCCATGAGTCCCTGGTCGTCTCTCTCTCCCCCGTCTTCGAAGCTAGCTCGGCCTGGCACTCTTCCCTCTAATTCATCATTTGTATATGTAAATGCCACAGATCTATGGGTGTTAGTTTTATATCCTGCTACTTTACTGAATTTGTTAATTATATCTAGGAGTTTTTTTTTGTTGTTGTTTTTTTTTACTGGAGTCTGGGATTCTCTTGGTATATTGTAATGTCAGCAAATAGTGATAGTTTGATTTCTTTTTTTTTAATATGTACAGCTTTGATATCTCTTTCTTACCTGATTGCATTGGTGAGGGCCTCCAGGATTATGTTGAAAAATAATGGTTATAGTGGACATCTTTGTCTGCTTCCAGATTTTAAGGGCATAGCGCTCAGGTTTTCCCTGTGGAAGATGATGTTAGTTGTAAGTTTATTACATATCCACTTTGTTATGCTGAGGAGTTGTCCTTCTGTTCTCAATTTCTGAAGGACTTTTAGCATAAATGGATGTTAGACCTTGTCAAATGCCTTTTCTGCAGCAGTTGATAGAATCATGTGGTTTTCCTCTTTCTTTTTTTAAAATTTATTTTATTTATTCCCTTTTATTGCCCTGTTTTTTTATTGCTGTAGTTATTGTTGTTGCTATTGATGTCGCTGTTGTTGGATAGGACAGAGAGAAATGGAGAGAGGAGGGGAAGACAGAGGGGGAGAAAAAGACAAACACCTGCAGACCTGCTTCATTGCCTGTGAAGCGACTGCCCTGCAGATGGGGAGCCGGGAGCTTGAACCAGGATCCTTATGCTGGTCCTTGTGCTTTGCGCTGCCTGAGCTTAACCAGCTGCGATACCATCCGATTCCCTCCTCTTTCTTTTTGTTGTTATGGTGGATTACACTGATAGACTTGTAAATGTTGAACCATTCCTGCTTTCCTGGGATGAACCCCACTTAGTTTTGGTGAATTATTCTCTTGGTAGGTTGTTGAATTCAATTTGTCAAAATTTTGTTGAGAATCTTTGCATCTGTGTTCATCAAGGATATAGAGCTATAGTTTTATTTTGTTTTTGTTTTTTTTCTAGAGTCCTTTCCTGCTTTAAGGATTAGTGTGATGATAGTCTTATGGAATATGTTTGGTTTCATTGTATTTTATTACCTTTGAGAAGAAGTCAGCTTGATTCCTTTTTTATGCAACTTTAATTCCAATGATGCATTACTTAATGAAAAAGAGAAATAAGCTTATTGCACCAAAGCAAAGGATTCTGGGTAAGAAGTGAAAGGGACAGGATGAAGAGACATTGAGGTTCTGTAGTGTCTCCTAGCTACCAATGGAGTGACGAGGAAAGGTTGTGCTATGTTAACGACTATATAGTAGGCCATTAGCTCCCCAGTTACAAAAATAAAATAGGTAGTAATGGTGCAGAATTTGACAACCATGATTCTCAGATATGGTCCTCAAGACTAAAATTAAAACCTCCTTTGTCATTCAGCCATTGACAGAAAGAGAAAGATGTTTGGAAATGACTTACAGAAACTAATTTTTTTTTTTATCATACTAGCATTTGCTGGTTGATTGCTATATTGTTACATATGATGAATATAGCTAATATAACACTTGGCTGTATACATACAAAGTGATATGTTGACATGAGCATTAAGAGTATTTATTTTTGTTGGCTTTGTGTCTATGTGTTGAGGATAACTAATCATTTTAAACTCTTACCATCTGATAGTTGTGTTATCTGAAAGGGCTAAGCCCAGATTTGAAAACATCAGTAGTAATAAAGATATAAGGGAGTTTTAAGTATAGTGCTTGCCTTTAACTTCCCCAGCATTATTATTGAGAGATTTCAAAAATAGATTTTACTTTCTTAAATATTTATTGAATATTGGAATATTTGAACAATACAACACAAGAAAAACCTGCAGTTACAAAATTTCTATACTTTAGGTATAAAGGAAATGGTTATTTTCCTCATATGTATTTAAATTCTTTTCCATTTGCAAGGATATGTGAAATATTCCCCCCAAATTACTCTGATACTGTCAACTAAATATTTTTATATCATTAAAAACAGATAATGGCAGCACCACTTAGAGTTAGTTGGCAGCAGACAAACCCACATTATGTCTTGTCTTACTCTTGCTATTCTTGTATAAAACACAGAAAATTAAATAAGCAAAGCCTTTAATTACATAGTTGCTATGTCCCAAGTGAAATATCATGTAATTTGGGTAGTTATAAAGGTAAGAATTGGTGTAAAAAGCACCATATATTGAGACATAAATATGCCTGTCCAGATTTATAGATTCTTGAGTAGATGTTGCTTTCCAAGTTATAGAAAAAGTTTTTGTTGGCTTAAGATAGACAATTGATATAACAACTCAGATTTGTGGGCAAATATGAAGATTAGATTTTTAAAATCATTTTTCCCTTTCCTTCTTATTAGACAGGACAGAGAGAAATTGAAAGAGGAGGGAGTAAAATAGAGGGAGACAGAAAAACAACACCTGCAGCCCTTTTTTCATGGCTCCTGAAGCTTCCCCCCTGCAGCTGGGGAGCATAGGCTTAAACTCAAAATCTTGTGGATGGTAATATGCACACACAACAGGGTGTGCCACCACCTGGCCCCAGAGATTATACTTTTAAGTATACACCTGTGTAGAAGTTTTATCTAACTTAGTTGGTGGAAGGAAAAAAAGTGACCTTCACTGGTTCCTTAGCTTCTATTCTGACTAAGCCACTGATTGATGAGGAATTTGTTGAAGTTATTCCTTATATCTAGGCACCATTTCAAGAATTTCTGAATGCCTGCCCCTAATTGTCAGCAACCACTTTTTCCCACATATTCATCATGAAATGAATGAAAAGTATGAATGTGATAATGAAAATATGGTCAAACGGTATGAATATACATAATAAGTGGTGTTATTGATCATTTAAGTACATGTCTTGTTAATAAAAACATATTTATCATCAGGAAGAGTGTTCAGTTTTCATTTTTATTGGGAGGCTAATGGTTTACAGTGCAGTTGTTGAGACATGGGTACAATTTCTCATCTTCCCACGTGTCGAACAGGACCTCAAGGTTCTCTCTCCAGCCCGTCCCTCCTCCTTCGCCAAAGTCCTTAGCTTTGGTGCAGCACACCACACACATAGTCCAAGTTTTTCTTTGTAATTGCCCTCTCTTGCCTTCTTTCTTTTCTAAACTTTTTTTTCGAAAGGAAATACATATATATGCACCTTCTATTGACTCATTGTTGGAGGAACTGTATCATGAATATGAAATGTTATACCTTGAGACAGTTGAAGCTTTGCACAATATACATGGTTGTCACAGAAATAATAATTTAAGTTGATTGAAAGAGTTTTAAGTATATTTTTTTGGTAAGAAGTGAGATTAAAATCTGAATATAGTCAAATCCTGATTTTATAAGCTGTATCCTAGACAACATATTTACACATCAAATAAATTGACAATTTATTTGAATGTGAAACTCATATACCTTGAATATTTATTTCTTTATTTCCTGCTAGGATTATAGCTGGGGATCCTTGCCTGAATGATTCTGCCACAAGTCCCTTCAGACTTTCTTTTTAATTTTCTGTCTAGGTAGATAGAGGCTGACACAGAGAGGGAGAGAAAGGAAGAAGCTGTAGCACTGGTCCATCACATTTGAAGCCTCTCATTTGCAGTGCTCCTATGGGGTGACTAGGGTCTCAAAACTTGAATCCTCACACATGGCAAAGTGTATTCTTTATAGTGTGAGTCCTCTCCCATAGTCAGAGCACATCTATCAGTAAAGTGTTTTTTTCTTTTTTTGTAAATGATTTCTTTTTTTAAAAACTTTTTAAAAATATTTATTTATTCCCTTTTGTTGCCCTTGTTGTTTTATTGTTGTAGTTATTATTGTTATTGATGTCATCATTGTTGGATAGGACAGAGAGAAATGGAGAGAGGCGAGGAAGACAGAGGGGGAGAGAAAGATAGACACCTGCAGACCTGCTTCACAGCCTGTGAAGAGACTCCTCTGCAGGTGGGGAGCTGGGGGCTTGAACTGGGATCCTTAGGCCGGTCCTTGTGCTTTGCGACACCTGCGCTTAACCTACTGCGCTACAGCCTGATTCCCAATGATTTCTTTTTTTTAAAAAAAAATTTACAAAGTGGAAATATTGACAAGACCATAGGATAAGAGGGGTACAATTCCACACAGTTCCCACCATCAGAACGCTGTATCCCATCCTCTCCCTTGAAAGCTTTCCTATTCTTTATGATTTTTATTGACTTTAAGGTAAGAATATCTTGCTTGAAGTTTATCCAGCTAGCTAGCTTTATGCTGATATGAATTTTAGACTTTCTGAAGAAGCAAATATCTTCCATTAACCACTAATACATACTAAATCACTAGATTAGTAAACATTTTTGAACACTTTGAACAGTGTAACAATACTGGATAATTATGGTAATATCACTTTGCTTTGAATAGTTAATTAGGGCTAGAAATAGACTGAGGGCTTGAACCTAGGTCCCTGAGTGTTGTAACGTGTATGTGCACTCTAACAGGTGTGCCACTGCCCAGCCCATGAATATGGTTCATTTAAATAGGTAAACAGAAAGACTTACCATTGACTCATACCATATTCTCTCCTCTAGAGAAAATGTGATATCACATTTGAGAAAGAGAATTGCACAAATGACCCTGATTAATTAAAAACTCTTTTCCTATATAAAAAAAGCAAATAAGTAAATAAGAGCCGAAATTTGGGAAATTGTGTTGTCCTACAATAATAATGTGTAGACTGTAGTTCATGTTACTATCAAGTTCTTCACCTGGATATTTTGAATGAAGTAAATATATGAGTTATGACTGTTACTGTACTCATGGTTTCTGTTTTGATTAGTAATAATTTTTCTTGGGGGTCATGTGGTGGCACACCCAGTTGAGTACACATGTTACATGTTACCCACACCGTCGGCCACACCCACGTGGTGGAAGCTTCCGTAAGTGGTAAAGTAAGTAGTGCTGTAAGTCTCTCTCTCTCTTTCTTTTTTATGTCTACTGTTCCCTCTTATTTTCTCTGTCCAATGAAATCACGAAGAAAAAACCAAAGGAAAAAATGACTGCCTGGAGTGGTTGGTTCATTGTGCAAGTACCCAGTCCCAGCAATAACCTTCATGGCAGAAAAAAAAAACTTTTTTTAGTTCCTTTTTCTCCTATTTCCTCCTTTTATTACGGGAGCTGGGGCCTCACATGAAGTGTTTCACTTCTCCACACCATTATTTCATTCTGATACAACAATACAGAGACAGAGATGGGGAAAGACAACACAGCACAGGAGGTTTCTCTGGCGCCATAGTATCTCCATTGTGGAAGAGTTGAACCTGGGCCATGCACTTGACAAGACACATATCCCACTTGCTGAGTTATCTTTGTGGAACACTCCTTATTTTCTGTTATTGAATATATTGTTGAAGGAATTGTAAGTTTTATATATTGTTGAAGGAATTGTAAGTTTAGAAATATAATATTGAACATTATGGTTCCTAGAAAATAATGCTAGTCAACATAACTAGTTGCCTCTTGGGGGAAAAATTAGTCCTGTTTAATAATTTTTATTTAGAATTTTTTTCACATGGTAAATAGTATTTTTATACTTTAAGTAATTTTTTTCTTTTCTTTAGTAAATTGTCTGACTCAATAGGCTAACTAATCATCCTCAAGAATGTCCATATTCTAATTCCTGGAGCCTGTGAATGTTACTATGTATGTCAGAAGGAATTTTGGAGATGTATAAAGTTAGGGATAGTGAGATGGACAGAGTAACCTAGATTACCCAGGTAGGTTCCATCCAGTCTTCCAAAGTAGGGAATCTTCCCAGTTAAGGTGAGACAGATGAGATTGAAGTGCAGGGAAACTTTCAGGAGTGAGAAGTTGATCTGTAGTTGGTGACTTTGACAATGGTGGGGGCAGACCAAGAGCCAAGCAATACTGGGGTTTTTATTAGCAGGAACGGAAGCTAGAATCATTTTTAATAAGATAAGGGAAAACAGGAAAAAAGAGGTTCAAAAGATTTGAGGAAAGGATCATGGTGCAAGCTGCATACTGTATGACCCTGCAGAGTGTAGGAGAAGTGAATGACCTCAAGTTTTCAAAAGGAGCGACACCTTTACTTGGGCCCAGTGAAACTGACTTTAGACTTAGATCCAGAAATGTGAGAGATTAACTTTGTGCTATTTATTTTATCAAAATTAATCCAATAAAATATTTGATTCATTTTTATCAAGGAAATATTTTATAACTGTGTTGTCATCTCATGGGCACAGTTCCACATCTCACCCAGATAACACATCAGGGTGCCATCTCCCTCAACTGCAGAGCACTGGACAATGAAACCCTTCTCCAGCCCTCTTTTCTCGCTCTTTCAAGTGACCTCAAGTCTGCAGATAAAGCCAAACAAATTTTTGACTAATCATGAACCCAAAGGCAGGAATAGTGCAGATGACAGATCTATTTTTATTTTTTTGAGTCTCTTCTACAGTTTATATGCACTTTGACAGTGTATTTGGGTTTCCTTTTCTTTACACCCTCCCCAGCATTTGTTTTTTCAGGCACACATAAAGTAGGCCCTTCTCACAGATGAGAATGAGGGGAGCTGCTATTTTTGCAATATATTGGCCAGCATTTTCCTTGTTGTAACTGATAATGAATTTTTTTTTTTCATAGGATCATTGGCTGTTTGTAAGTCCTCTTTGGTGAAGTGTATCTTCAGCTCTTCTCTCCATTTATCATTTCTCATTTATTTATTAATTATTTATTATTGCCACCAGGGTTATAGCTGGGGCTAGGTGCCGGCACTACAAATCCCCAGCTCCCTGTGACCATTTTTCTTTCTATTTTATTTGACAGGACAGAGAGAAATTGAGAAGGGAGAAAGAGACAGAGAAGAAGAAATATAGACACCTGCAGACCTGTTTCACTGCTTGTAAAGTTTCTTCCCTGAAGGTGGGGAGCAGGGCTTGAACCCAGGTCCTTGTGTATGGTGATAGGTGTCCATACTTGGATACACCACCACCCAGGCCTCCCTTTCTCTCCATTTTTGGATGGGTCATTTATTATTTTTTGTTGAATTTATTGAAATTTATTTTATTTTTTATTTTATTTTTAAAAAGGAAACACTGACAAAACCATAGGGTAAAAGGGGTACTAGTTCACATAGTTCCCACTACCAGAACTCCATACCCCATCCCCTCCCCTGATGGCTTTCCTGTTCTTTAACCCTCTGGGAGAATGGACCCAGGGTCATTATGGGGTGCAGAAGGTGGAAGGTCTGGCTTCTGTAATTGCTTCCCCACTGAACATGGGCGTTGACAGGTTGATCCATACTCCCAGCCTGCCTCTTTCTCTTTCCCTAGTGGGACAGGGTTCTGGGGAAGTGGAGCTCCAGGACACATTGGTGGGGCTGTCTGTCCAGGGAAGTCTGGTTGGCATCATGGTAGCACCTGGAACCTGGTGGCTGAAAAGAGAGTTAAGATATAAAGCCAAACAAATTGTTGACTAATCATGAACCTAAAGGCTGGAATAGTGCTGATGTAGAGTTGGGGGGGGGGTCTCTGTTTTGTAGATAGCTAGTAGATATATTTTAGTTATATTCCAAAGGGCCTGTGGCTATACTAGTTTTTTTTTTTTTTTTTTTCCCCTGAGCCTGAACTCTCTGATACGTAGGTGGATCCAAGTTATTGTCTGGGAAGATGATGCCGTGGCTGGAAAAAGGACCCGAAAGCTGGATCAGGGAAGAGACTACTCTCTTCCCAGATTTGGGAAAGGTGTATAAATATTGACTATAAACCCCATCGAATTGGTGTGATCTGGAGCCCATATTCAGCTTAGGTGCCTATGTGACCTCTGCATCCCTGCAGATGAGCTCACATTCTGTGGTCATGAGTAGGAACGTTCCAAGCTGCCCCAACATCAGGACCCATCTTCCTCAGGTGGAGCTTAGAGTTTGTTGTCCATCCTCCCTTCGGAGGATATGAAATCTTTATATATGTTGGATATTAGCCCTTTAACAGGTAGATGTAGGCTGTGAGGTGTCTTTTTTAAAGCTATTTTGTTTTCAATATTTTGTTACAGAAGCAGCAGGGCATTGGTTTGGCACATTCATTGAGGAAAAGGACAGAAACCCAGATAAACTCCCAAGCGAATATTGCTCAAAGATAAAAAGCAATCAGTATTTTGATGCTTTTTTTTTCTATAAGAAAATATACTGTAACTCCCATGTGATTTTGTATAAGTACAACACGCTAACCAATTGCACCACTGGAGCTACAACTCCCATGTGATTTTACTTGCTCTTTTCATGTAATAATCTGTCTTCCTCTGTCAGTATTTAAATAGCCTCTGGCTCTGGGAATTGAGACTTTTAGGCATACAAACATTTAAGCCCAAAATAATCAATACATAATTGATTGAATCCAGGGATATGGGATACATGATTACCCCCTTTCTCTACCTGTGGAATAATTATGAGATTCCACACAGATTTTGGAATGCTTTTTCTTATAAATTTTGCAGTTGTGTTCTTAGCTTAGTTTATATTGCATGAGATTGGATTGAGATTAGAAGCCTCCCTCACCTTCCTTCCTTTCCCCACTTCTCTTTTCCTCTTCTCACTCCTTTTTTTCTTCCTTTCTTTATCTCAGCTCTGGTTTATGGTGATACTGAGGATTAAATCTGAGACTATTTGGTGCCTCATGAAATTCTTTTTTCTTATCCATTATGCCACTTCCCCTGCTCAAAACTCTATTTCTTTCTTTTTTAAAAAAAGTTTAAAAAAATATTCCCTTTTGTTGCCCTTGTTTTATTATTGTAGTTATTATTGTTGTTGTTGATGTCATTGTTGTTGGATAGGACAGAGAGAAATGGAATGAGGAGCGGAAAACAGAGGGGGAGAGAAAGATGGACACCGGAAGACCTGCTTCACCACTTGTAAAGTGACTCCCCTATGGGTGGGGAGCCGGGGGCTCAAACCAGGATCCTTAGGCTGGTCCTTGTGCTTTGTGCCATGTGCGCTTAACCCACTGCGCTATCGCCCGACTCCCAAAACTCTATTTCTGACAGTACCTTCAATACTTCACAAAAGGGGGGTAATCATGTATCCTGTATCTCTGGATTAAATTATGTATTAATTATTTTGTGCTTAAATTTTTGTGTGCTTAAAAGTCTCAATGGCCCAGAGATAGCTCACTTAGTAGAACAAACCCTCGGTTTGAACCCAGTTACTGCACAGGAGCACTAGGGACAACTTTGGGGTAGGAAGCTCCATGATAATGTAGAGGTGCTGTAGCATCTCTCAAAAAGCTTCAGATTCTCTCCCTCCCCTAGATGTATCACTTAATTTGTTTTTTTAAATTTATTTTTTTTTAATTACTGAGTTAATAATGATTAACAGGAGAAGGCTACAACTCCATACAATTCCCACCACCAGAGTTCCTTATCCCATCTCCTCCACTGGAAGATTCCCTATTCTTCATCTCACTGGGAGTATGGACCAAAAGATCTTTATGGTGTACAGAAGGTGGGAGGTCTGGCTTCTCCACTGACATGGGTGTTGGTAGGTCAATCCATACCCCAATCCTATTTCTATCTTTCCCTAGTGGGACAGGGCTATATGGAGGTGTGGTTTCAGGACACACTGTTGGGGGCACACTTCATCTGCCCAGGGAAATCAGATTGGCATCATGGTATCATCTGGAACCTGGTGGCTGAAAAAGTGTTAAGATATAAAGCAGGACAAATTGTTGACTAATCATGAACCTATAGGCAAGAATATTGCAGATGAAGATTTGGGGTCTTCATGTTGGGAAAAGCTATGAAGTCTACTTTAGGTTTATTTCAAGGGGTCCATAACTTTAGTAGTTTTTGCCTGAGCTTGACAGCTAACATGTAGGTGGACCAAAGGTATTATCTGAGGAGATGGTGTCAGAGTTGGAAAAAGGACTAGAAAGCTGGATCAGGGTAGAGAGTAGCTCCCAAATATAGGGAAAGTATATAAATACTGTTAACTATATACCCCATTGATCTGACCTGGGGCCTATATCTGTTCATATTTAGCACAGGAACCTTTGTAACTTCTGCATCCCCATAGGTTTGAGCTCACATTCCATGGTCATATCTAGGAACATTCTAGGCTGCACTCATTTCAGGGCCAGTCTTCCTCAAGGGGCAGAGCCTCCCTTTGGACGCTACCATTATTGTTCTACATTGAGGGCAAGGTCCTGGCAAGGCCCACAGATGGTTTCTGATGACCAACGATGATGGAGAGAAGGGTCTGTTAGAGGTCTAGGCCCGTCATATCTGTGTAGGGATCCCAGTATTTCCAAATTAGATCCCCAGATGATGGGTTGGCCTGGTAGTGACCAAAAGGGCTATCATTAAAGTGTGAAAGTCTCTTGCCTTTATCCAGCTTTTGCAGTCCTTATGTTATCTGACAAGATTGGACTTAGAATGATTGAGGTAGGTAAAATAGAAAGTAGCTGCAGAGGGTATCTAGGTTTAAGTAGAAACTTGATTAAGTACTTTATGTTATCTTTTTTTAAGTCTTTCTATTTGGTTTGTTGCACTTACTGAGTCACTGCAAAGCACTGTTGCACTTTTACTTTAAGGTATATATATTTCCCCTTACTTATGGACACATGTGCACATGTGCACTGTCTCATGGGCCCTGGTCTATATCTAGGCTCTTTGGCTTTGTTAGGCAGTGTGCTACCCGAAATGGAATTAAGGAGTCCTATGAGCTAGTAAAGGTCCCACAGAGCTGAATGGAGCTGAAGGGTTGACACTCCTGGCTTGGCATCTCTGGACATAGTCCAAAATACATCATGTCAAGGTGTCACTAGTTGCACTCATTTGATTGCGATCAGCAGATGCAGTATCAAATGGTATGGATCAAGAGAAGCATGAAGGAAAGTGAGCCAAGCCCTAGAGGTTCCAGGATTGGGAGAGATTTGGGTTTATAGAGAATGAGGAAGGTTCTTGCTGTCTTTGAGTTTAAGAAGGCAATAGGTAGTTATTATAACCAAATTATTTGGGAACTTGGTTTACTTTGAGAATCCCATGGTTAAGCTTTGCTGTACCATATAAGGCCTTACCATGATTTATGTGATTTCATTTTATTAGTGTTTTTTTTTTTTTAATTTTAGCTTTTTTAAAAAAAAATGTACTCGGAAACTTTTTTTTTTTTTTTTACCATTATTTTACTTGATAGAACAGATAGAAATTGAGAGGAGGGAATAGAGAGGGATCTGAGAGAGACAGAGAGACAGACACCTGCAATACTGCTTTACCACTTGTGAAGGTTTCTTTCTGCATGAGGGGACCAGGGGCTTGACCCTGGGTCTTAGTGCATGGTAATACATGCACTTAACCGAGTGCACTACCACCTGGTCCCCCTTTTTAGCTCTTAAAAGTTGTCAGTTCCTCTTCTACCTTAAAATAACTTTATCTTCTTATTCTTCCTCTTAAGGTTTTATAATTCTTTTGTTGTTGTTTTGAAGAGCTAAGACCTCTCTGGGTAACTTTTTCATTGAGATATGGAGAGGAAGAGGGGAAGGGAGAGACATCAAATTACCAGAGCCGCCCCTATTATCTTGGTATTCCCTGAGATGCTGAGGTTTGAACCTAGGTCACATGCATGACAATACAGGCACCCTACCTACATGGTGAGCTGTATCACTAGCCCAAGGCTATATAATTACTATAGATAGTGTGTGGTTGAATTTTCTTTAAGTCTTTGAGGACATTATCTGATCATCTCTCTAGTCATGACTCAGTAGATCAGTCTTCTAACTTGATGTCTACCTTCCAGCAATATTGAAAAGTACTGAATGTCTGAATAGAATTAGTACATGGACTTTGGATAGTATCTTTAGCTTGTGCCCTACTCTCTCTCTATAGGACTCTTTAAATTTTATTTTTCATAAAACATACCTTTAAGGAGGTTTTGCATTATGTATATACTATATAGATATAATATTTTTGATATATGGGACTACTTAGATCATAGTTTTTTTTTTTTAAATAAGGTCTTTTTTTTCTTCTTCTTCTTTTTAATTTATTAATTTATTTATTCTCTTTTGTTGCCCTTATTTTTTTATTGTTGTAGTTATTATTGTTGTTGTTGTTGTTGTATAGGAAGGAGAGAAATAGAGTGAGGAGGGGAAGACAGAGAGGAGGAGAGAAAGACACCTGCAGACCTGCTTCACCGCCTGTGAAGCGACTCCCCTGCAAGTGGGGAGCTGGGGGCTTATGCCGGTCCTTGCGCTTTGCGCCACCTGTGCTAACCCACTGCGCTACCACCCAACCCCCTAGATCATAGTTTTTACTGAAAATTTATACTGATTCTTTTTTCAATTTTAAAAGTACTAATATTTAGGGTTTTTTTTCCTCTGTATTTAAAATAAAGTTCATGTGGTATAAACAGCAAGATGCAGAATAAACTGCTATATTTAATAGTCAACACTTAAACCTATTATTGTATATGAAATGTTTCTAGAAAATTCACAGCAGTTTCATAAGAAGAAATAATAAACTTTAAAACATGATTAATACTTTCCAATCCCCTGCTTTTCTTTCATAAAAACTATTTTGATATGTTTTCTGTATGTCCAACTCATGTTGATATTTTAAGAAACATTTTGAGAAAACACATTCGTATAAGAGTAAGAAAAATCAATTTCTTAAAAGCAATTCTTTGCTATTGTTTATTTTTGTTCAGTTCATTCTACTCTATATATTTCTACTGAAAACTAATGTACATAAAACCCAGATTTTTTTATTGTTCTTGTAGTTATTCTTGTTGTTATTGATATTATCTTTGTTAGATAGGCCAGAGAGAAATGGAGAGAGGAGGGGAAGACAAAGAGGGGGAGAGAAAGATAGACACCTGTAGACCTGCTTCACTGCCTGTGAAGCAACTCCCCAGCAGGTGGGGAGCCGGGGGCTCAAACCAGGATCCTTACTCAGGTCCTTGTGCTTTGCACCACATGTGCTTAATCTGCTGCACTACTGCCCGACTCCCAAAACCCAGATTCTTTTTTTCTTTTACTACGAAGGTTATCGTGGGGACTTGGTGCCTGTACTGACTTACCACCTTTCCTAGAAATCACTATGCTATGATAGAGGTAAGGAGACAGAGAGAGAGAAAGAGGGAGACAGACAGCATCTGTAACATTACTCCAATACTTCTGAAGCTTAACTCCTGCAGGTGTGGACTGGAGGCTGGAACCTGAGTCATTGTGCATGGTAATGTGTGTGGCTTACTAGATGCACCACCTGGTCCTAGAAACTGTATTTTTAACGTCTTAAGTGTGAACATCATCCAAGATGTGCTGTGCCTACTTTCTCCAAAGTCTTATTTTGCAAGTGAAATGGTTGCATTGTTTATTAAATACTCTAAAACTTCCTTTGGAAATTTAAATTATATATTTTTTTCTTTGTGTATGTCTGTATACTAATATTTTAAAAAGATTTCTTTATCTTCATTAGCAAGAAAAACCAGATGACTATTCAGTTATGATATATGGTAGTGCTTGGGATTGCATTTTGATCCCCTGAAACCTCAGGCTTACTTCAGTGTTATAACACATTGCACCATCTTTCTGGCCTTCTGTGTTAATTTTTTTAAATTAAAATTAAATTTTTTATGTTAATGAGAGACATGGAGAGAAAGAAACAGTGAGAGCACAGCACTGCTCAGCTCTGGCTTATGAATTGATGCTGGGGACTGAACCTGGGACCTCAGAGCCTGATCATTATGCTGTCTCCCCAGTCCTGTGTTCATGTTTGAAGTGTTTATTTAATCATTCTTAGGAAATATATAACTGTTACACAATTTAACTGTTTTTTTGTTGTTGTTGTTGTTTGTTTTGTTTTGTTTTTTGCCTCCAGGGTTACTGCTGGAGCTTGGTGCCTGCACTATGAATCCACTGCTCCTGGAGGCCATTATTTCCCTTTTGTTGCCCTTGTTGTCTATCGTTGTTGTTGTTAATATTATTGTTGTTGTTGTTGGATAGGACAGAGATAAATTGAGAGAGGAGGGGAAGACAGAGAGGGGGAGAGAAAGACACCTGCAGACCTGCTTCACCGCCTGGCCTGTGAAGCGACTCCCCTGCAGGTGGGGATCCAGGGGCTTGAACCTGGGTCCTTATGCCCGTCCTGGAGCTTCGCGCCACGTGCATTTAACCTGCTGCGCTACCGCCTGGCTCCAGTTTAACTGTTTTTATACAAAACAATTTATTGACTTACCATTGGTTCATAATGCTATATAAGTTTTGGGAGTATAATTTCACATTTTGATGTATGCATATTCCTTAATGCAAACACCACCAATGTTCTATCTAGTACCATTCATTGTATCAAATTTGTCCCTTCTATTTTCTCTTTTCCACTTCCCTTCTTTGTGGAAACCTTTGTATTTTTCATAGAGTTGTCTAAGAGTTATTTTTGGTGTATTTTATTAAAGCTTGTTCATTTTGGTTACTTATATTTCATATGAGAGAAGCCAGTGGATAGTTAATTGCCTTCTATTTTCTGACTCCTTTTGCTTTACATAATCATCTCAGTTTTCATGTGTGTTTTTGTAAAAGGCATCATTTTACTTTTTTAGTAGATGTATAGTACAATATACCATAACTTCATTAGAACATATCCATTTTTTTGATTGTAGCGTATCTTCATTCTTTTGTTATTGTGATTAATGCTATTGTGACCATAAGGGTACATGTTATCTTTATTATTATTACTTTTTTTCACCAAGGCTATCACTGAGGCTCAGTGCCTGCACTACAAATCTACTGCTCTTGGTCACTGTTTTCCCCCCCCTTTTTTTTACTTTATAGAGACAGAGAAATTGAGAAGGGAAAATAGAGAGGGAGAGAGAAAGAGAATCACCTGCAGTACTACTTCACCACTTGTGAAGCTTCCCCCCTTTCTAGTTGGGGACTGGGGCCTTGAACCTGGCATCACTGCATATGGTAACAGGCGAACTTGCCACTGTCCAACCTCTCCATTTATCCTTTGAATTGGTGTTTTCAAATTTCTTTTTCTCCCTTCCTTCCTCCCTCCCTCCCTCCCTCCCCCCTTTCTTTCTTTCTTTCTTTCTTTCTTTCTTTCTTTCTTTCTTTCTGTTTTTCACTTCTGTAGTTAAAGTATCTATAGAACATTGCCTGGTGCTGAATGATTTGAATAAATACTTGGACGTATTATATTTTCGCTTATGTTTCTAGAAGCAGAGCTGTGTATTATTGCAAATTAAGTCTTTTATTCTCTGTGTTATTTACTTTCTAGGAAATAATTATTTCTGTTTTTGATCCATAACTGTTATTCAGAAAAAAAATGTCTTAAATAAAGTGAATTAAAAGTGTTCTAGGTCATAAGATGTACTTAAGAGAAATTTAGACTATTATTTGATGAAACAAACAGATCAAAGAACAAATACAGTCATCTAGGCTTTGAGCCTCTTCAAAGGCATTGGTATAACTGGGCCTTGAACTTAAAGCTAGCGAATGATATGACCAGAATAAGTATGTGTTAAATTGAATTGAGTCTTTATAAAGAAGCACCCCTTTGTAGTTGGTTGTGGATACATAGTTGAAATGTTATCAAGGACATTTCTGCGTTGTTGTTTTTTCTTGTGAAATCTAGACTAATTTACCAACATATTTAAAGAATGTAATGACTGGGAAAAAATGCAATATATGAAATGTAGTGGTAGGAAAGATGATAATGAGAGGAAAGAATAATGTCTTTTGGGGGGGGAAAGACACTAAAAATTAAAACAGATTCGACCAGTGTTAGCTGGGAAATCCTTTGTATCCCCTAGCTTGTGAAGGGAATTTGAGAAGCTTACATGGACTGAAAAGAAACATTTAGAAAGAGTGGCCTCCAATGACTGTCTGTTTAGATTGTTTAATACAAGTCAGCAAGATTACAGTTTAAAAACATTTACTTTTTTATCGTTTCCTATGAATTATTAATTTTTTTACTTTTATGTTTCAATTATTGGTCTTGTATATTAAGACAAATTTTAGCTTTTAAATGATACTAAATTATGCTTTTAAAAATTATTTTTATTAAAACTTTCAAGACTTACTATGTACTAGATAACTGGTTATGTATCTATTTATACTTGTGCATTTGTTTTTCTTCTGGCATTTTAAAAGTCTTTTTATAATTCTTTTTATTTACTACTTTTAATAATTTTATTTGTTTATTGGATAGAGACAAAAAGAAATTGGTAGGGATAGGGGAGAGAGAGAGAGGGAGAGACACAAGGATAGCACTACTACACTGCTTCTAAAGCTTTCCTTCCTAAAGAGTGTGCCACCATCTGGGCCCCCTTTTAATAATTTTAATTCCTGACCATCTAGATTTATACCTCCTATGTTCTAAACTTTCTTCTCTGTTGTTTTCATTTTTATATACACATAAGCATAATCTATTATAAACATAATTTGTTTTTCATAGTTTTAAACCTTTGTGAATATTCCTACATGTCCCAAAGAGTTCATGATTTTTTATTTCTTCCTGCTGTTTTAAATACTTTTTTCATAATCTACTTTTTCATTTTGTTTTAAGCCTTACAGGATATAACTAAATGTCATAGACTGTGTTGGATGTATTATCATATTTGGGATTTTGGAATTCTCTTACTTTATAGAATTATATAGCAGCCGTTGGTTGAGGAAACAGGGAACTTTTAAATAAATAATTACTGCATTTTGGGCAAGCAGTTATATGCTGGAAGCCAAAGGTAGTTACTCCTGGGGAGACCTTCTCCCAACCTTTGGAACAAAGCTAGATTGTTAACCTTAAGTCATTCATTCATGGGAGGTGGAACAGTAGCTATTATGTAGCCATGCTTTTTATTTAAAATTATTCTGCTTTTTGACTTATTTGTCCTCATAAGATTTTACTAGTAAGCTGTTGAATGTAGGAGTTAAACTCAATTTGCATTTCCTCAGTGGACTCGTAAATAGTTGTTTAAAGACACCAAATGTTATCTTTTACTCTGGCTCTTTTAGAGCAGCACTCTTGTGATTTATTTATTATTATTTTTTTGCTCCTGTTTATTTTCTGATTTCTTTTTTACCATAGCCCCACATTCCCATATCTTTATGTACAGAGACAAAGAAGACTAGAGTTCCTGGAGGGAACTTTGGTCAAATATTAGAGCTAAGGTCATGGACCACATTTGAGATGGTGAAGCTTAGAACTTCCTATCTTTCCTCAAGATTTTTCTCATTTCCCTGAGGTGTGCTCTTTTACTGGAGGGTAATCCTACTCATATAGTCAGTGTGATTGTGCACCTGAAAATCATTTAGAATTGACATCATTCATTTGGTAGACCCAGAATGTAATTGAGTTGCCTTCAAAATAAGAGATCATGTGTTTATTGACCTTTTGTCCGAATTAATTGATTACTGAAAGTCTGGGTATTTTGGCGAGTGATTTTATACCAGGACTCAAGATTTAGATACTGCTCTGTACCAACTATTTTAACTGGAAATATTGTCAAATTGCTTCAAGGCTAAGGTAGTTCCACTTTGGCCCTTGATACTTTGGACCAAGAATCAAATGTGAGGTAATCTATTTGAAATTAGCATAAAGCTCCAATTATTTAACCTTTGCTAGAACTTTTCCACTAAGAGCCCTTTGACAAAAAGTTCAGTAGGAATTGACAACATATGGGTCAATTGAAATGATAATGTTAGCCTTAAAGATATCATAATAGTTATGCAAAAAACTTTCATGTCAGAGGTCCCAGATTTAATCCCCAGCACCATTGCCACCATACACCAGAGCTGAACAGTGTTCTGGTTTAAACAAAAGAAAAAGCTGTTACTATCAAGATTATTATGATTGTATCCTCACTATAACATTCACCAGCCACCACTATACCACTATTTAAATGAGCTACCTAATTTAATTTACCCAAGAGGTAGATAACTACATTTATTTATTTACTTATTTATTTATTATCTTTATTTATTAGAAACAGCCAGAAACTGAGAGGGAAAGGGGTGATAGAGAGAGAGAGAGAGACAGAAAGACACCTTAAACACTGCTTCACTATTCACAAAGCTTTTCTCCTGTAGGTGGGGATGGGGGCTGTGGCGGGAGGGCTTGAACCTGGGTTCTTGTGCATTGTAACATGTGTACTCAACCAGGTGAGCCACCACCTGGCCCTGATAACTACTTTTATATTCATTATACAAATGAGGAAATTGGGGCATAAAAACTCTTCTGTTGGTATGCTTCTAGTTCTGCTTCTGGGATCCCTTCTGTTACATTGCTTGACATTGTGATCTATTTACATGGTCATTCTGTTACATTGGTTTGGTCTCACTCCCCCTGCCTCTAGGAGATTTTGGTTTAGTCTTTGCCTTTTCGTGCTTCTTGCTTCTCCCCGCCCCCTATCCTACATACTTCCTGGGTTCCTAACTCTGCGCTGGAGGAGAGAGAGGCAGCAGAGAACTGGGTTATGATTAGATTAGATTAGTTTTTTGAACTGTTCGCTTGTGAATAAAGAAATATTGCTTCTCTGCTCAGCCATGAGTCCCTAGTCATCTGTCTCCCGCCTCAAAGCTAGCCCGGCATACTGGTGCCATGAACACTGACAACATTCTTCCTAGTTATATAGGCAGAGACACAGTTGGCCTCCAAAGTTTATGTACTTAACTACCAGAGTTCTCCCTCTCTTTACATACATAAGAGACATATAGAAACAAATACACAGACAGAAACAAACATACACAGAAACTCACAGCGTTAAACCATGACTGAAGACTTCCAGGGTAGAGGTATGGCTACTAGTGAGGGACATTGGTTCTTCTCCAGAAAACAAATATTACAACAAAATAATTCAATGAATTATCTCAGTGAACAGCTGGAATTTCTGGGAATTTAAGGAACATCACTTTCTGAAGGTTGGTGATTGCATATGGATAGCAAGAGCAGGAGGGGAGGGAAAGACTCAGACAGAAGCACAGCATTGCTTTGTCAGCAGGTGTCATATTTGTATGTATTTCAGATCCATTTGGCAGATTTAAAGCACTCTCTTGGAACGAAGTGGTTTGAGAAAATGAGTTCTGGACTGCTGTTTAGAGCTGTAGAAGTTTTTGAGTGAACCCCCAGGGAGTGACTCAAGGGCCTCAAGTAACTGAACTGTCTACCTTTATGGCAGCATGGAAACCTACCAAACTCTTTAGGTATTTAGACCGCCACAGAGACCCTGATGAACAGGGCCAGATTACCCTGCAGGTGGGAAAATGACTGTAAACTCATAACAGAGTTCCTGCTTCAGTCTGGGAAGAGGAGGTCTAGGGTCCTCCTACTCTCCACCTCCAACCAGACCAGGGCTCTGTTTAATGGAAATATGGCACCATAATACTATATCACTTATTAAAAAACACTCCCCTCCTCTCCACTATACACATACAAAACAGAATGCGTCATCATCTGCTGGCCAACAACAGAAACCAAAAAAGATGGGTAAAACTGGGTTAGCATTGGTTCAGCAATGTCATGATGACAGCCAGAAACTTAATGATGTAGATCCAGAAGAGCTATTATCAAAGAAATAATTTAGGGAATACATTGTCAGGAAATTTGAAGAAATACAATGCTCTCAATTTAATATACAGAAATGGATTAAGAAAGAAATAAGTGAATTCAGAGAGTCTCTTGATAAAAAAATGGAAAACTCTAAAATAGGACTACAGGATGTGCAGGAAAATTTTAATACATTACAGTCTCAAAGAGCAAGTCAAGAAAGTAGACATATCCTTGTAGAAGAGAGAACATCAGAAATAAAAGACTAACTGGCCATCCTCTTTGATTTCAAAGTAAAAGGAGAAAAAAGCTTTAAGAAAAATGAAGCAACTCTTCAAGAGATTAATACTTGAATAGAAAATCAAATCTCAGAAATATAGAGGTCTCAGGAGAAGAGAGAAGGAAAGGAGCAAAAACCATATTCAAAGAAATAATTACAGGGGGTTGGGTGGTATGGTGTGAAGCGCAATGACTGGCATAAGGATCCCGGTTTGAGCCCCTGGCTCCCCACCTTCAGGTGTTTATCTTTCTCTCCCCCTCTCTGTCTTCCCTTCCTCTCTTGACTTCTCTCTGTCCTATGCACTAACAACAATAATAATAACAACAACAATAATTAACAAGGGCAACTAAAGGGGAAGAAAAAAATAGCCTCCAGGAGCAGTGGATTTGTAGTGCAGGCACTGAGCCCCAGTGATAACCCTGGAGGCAAAAAAAAAAAAAAAAAAAAAAAAAAAGAAAAGAAAGAAAGAAAGAAAAGAAATAATTGCAGAACATCTTCCCAATCTGGGATATGGTCTGAATATAGTTGTTTAGGAAGCAGAAAGAACCCCCAAATTCCTAAATCCAGTCCTGTGTCTTTTTAAATGATGTCATTTTTCTCTCAAATACTTTTAAATCTTTCCTACATCTTTTCTCTCATACTTTTTATCATATGCAGTACTTTAAGGTTCTATAGTTTGGCACATGTGTTCAAGGAGTCTTGTTGCTATAGTTTATATCTATTATTAAGCAACCTACATTGTCTGAAAGATAACCAGTGGATGTTTTCACTCATGTACAATATAAAGAACTGTAGCATTTGAACTTGATTTAAAAAAGCAAAACAAAAAACAGTCAAACTGTCACGAAGGCTGTGTAAAACTATGGTGTTTATCTTTATGGGGGAGGAGTTAGATCTGTGATGGTGGTGGGCCCCAGAACTGTGGTGATGGGTGTGGTGTGGAACTCTACCCTTGTAATCTTAATGGTCTTGCAAACCATTAAGTCACAAATGTTAAAAAATAATAAAGAATAAACATTAGGATAAATGAATAAACCTGAAAAAAGGCCCCTTTGGCATACTTTTTATTTGATAATGCCTGTGAGTAAATGCCACATAGAGAGAACATAAAATCAGTCTTTTATAAATGGACATGTTTTATTGCTTGCATTTATTAAGAGCCTAAACTGAAGCCTGATCCCGTTAATTATTACTATAAAAATAGTTTCAATGTGGTCTGGGAAGTGGCACAGTGGCTAAGGAACTAGACTCTCAGGCATGAGGTTCTGAGTTCAGTCCCCGACAGCACATGTACCAGAGTGATGTCTGGCTCTTTCTCTCTCTCCTCCTATCTTTCTCATTAATAAAATAAATTAAAAAATCTAAAAAAAAAAGATTGTTTCAGGGGACAGGATAAAGAGAACCCACCAGGTTGAGCTTGTACCTTGCCCAGCACAGAACTCAGAGTCCAGCAACAGCATTACATGGGAGTGAGTGCCACAGCTCCAGGGGAAGGAACCTCTTGTACAGTGCTGTGGTCTCTCTCTGTCTCTGTCCCTGTCTCCTGCCTTTGTATCTCTCTCTTTGTCCCTCTCTACCTCTCTCTCTCCCCTCCCTTTTGTATCTATTTACACTAGAAAAGTAGGCCTGGGAGATACCAGATCGCACATTTGTGAGATCCAGAAAAATAAAAAAGTTTGATGACTATAAATTTTTCTTTATTTTTTTATTTATAAAAGGAAACATTGACAAAATCATAGGATGAAAGGGGTTCTCACACCACCAGAACAATTCCCACCACCAGAACTTCGTATCTCATCCCCTCCCCTGATAGCTTTCCTATTCTTCTTTTTATTAATTTTATTTATTTTCCCTTTTGTTGCCCTTTTTTTTTTAATTGTTGTTGTAGTTATTATTGTTGTTATTGATGTCGTTGTTGTTGGATAGGACAGAGAGAAATGGAGAGAGGAGGGGAAGACAGAGGGGGGAGAGAAAGATAGACACCTGCAGACCTGCTTCACCGCCTGTGAAGCGACTCCCCTGCAGGTGGGGAGCCAGGGGCTGGAACCCGGATCCTTACGCCGGTCCTTGCGCTTTGCGCCACCTGCGCTTAACCCACTGCGCTACCGCCCGACTCCCAGCTTTCCTATTCTTTAACCCTCTGGGAGTATGGACCCAAGGTCATTGTGGGATGCAGAAGGTGGAAGGTCTGGCTTCTGTAATTGCTTCCCTGCTGAACATGGGTGTTGGCAGGCAGATCCATACTCCCAGCCTGCCTCTCTCTTTCCCTAGTGGGACAGGGCTGTGGGGAAGCTCCAGGACACATTGGTGGGGTTGTCTGCCTAGGGAAGTCAGGTTGGCATCATGGTAGCACCTGGAAGCTGGTGGCTGAAAAGAGAGTTGATTGACTAATCATGAAGCTAAAGGCTGGAATAGTGCAGATGAAGAGTTGAGGGGTCTCCATTGGGTAGATAGCTAGTAGGCATATTCTAGTTATATTCCAAAGGGCCTGTGGCTATACTAGTTTATCTTTTTTTCCCTGAGTCTGAAATCTGAAATGCAGGTGGATCCAAGTTATTGTCTGGGGAGATGATGTCATGGCTGGAAATAGGACCAGAAAGCTGGTCAGGGAAGAGAGTAGCTCCCAGGTATAGGAAAGGTGTATAAATGGTAATGACGAAACCCCATCGATTTGATGTCATCTTGGGACCATATTCAGCTTAGGAGCCTATATGATCTATAAACTTTTCTAAATCTATTAAGTTGTCAGATGTTTCTGACCTTTCATAAAAGACGCAGCTGTGTATGTTTGCGTGCATCTATGTAAAATGTATGCATTTAGTAAAAGCATAGTTGTGTATAAAATGTTTGTGAATATGCACATTTCTTGGTATGCTTCTCACAAAAAGTTTATATTAATGAAAGCATTATGACTAATAATATATAATATTAGAACTTTTGTTAAGACATTTTGTTAGAGTTTTATTTTTACTTTTACATTATGTATTCCATCTACCTATTGCCAACTTTGATAATCAAAATATGATCAGTTTTAGGGGGCTAGGTGGGGGCTCTTCTTTAACACCATGGAGTACACATCTTATTATGCGAAGAGATCTGGGTTCAAACTCTTATCCACCACTTGGGAGTGCATGCAGAGGAGTTTTACTTGTGGTGTTGTGATATTTCTCCTCTCTCTCTATCTCTCACCACCTATCTAAATGAAAAAGAAGAATAATGGCCACCATAGCTGTGGAGCTGTATAGACACTGAGCCCCAGAAATTACCCTGGTGGATGGAGAGATATATAGTCAGCTTCATTTCCTTTATCTTATTTCTTTTCCCTCTAGATTATTTTGAAGCTAAGTATAAAGATTTAACTTTTCATGCGAGATCTGGAAAAATCTTCAGGATGAACTTTGAAGAGAAGCTTTTGATAATACCTTTGAGTATCCTTTCTGAGGAATGGATGCTTTGTATTTAGGCTCTTGACTTAGTAAGGTTCCTTATATTTATAATTACTGTCTGTCTGGTATATGATTCCCTTGTTTATGGGCAACAATGAAAAATCTCTGCACCGATGATTGCACATTAGTAGTATCTCATGTAAGAGAGATACTTTTAAGGAGAATTGCTTGGACATTCATTCTCCAAGAGCTTTTTTTTTAAAAATCAGTATATTGAGGAAATTTTGATTTATAAGACCTTTGCTGTCATAGGTGTACAATTTCACATCTTCCCATGATACCTCTGATATCTTTCTATCCTGTAAACTAACTTATTTTGAGAGACGGAGAAGAGAAACAAATGTTAATGGCCTCGCCACAGGTAATTTCGCTTTTTGATAATGCAGTGTTGTAGCACACAGCTCTTTAATAGATCTTAGCTTAGTGGAGCATGTGGTATGCTGTCACCTATCATGAAATGAATAAATCAAAATTGCAATGCACTTTGCTTCAAGTTATACCTTAAATTCTATGAGAATAACAACATGATAGTGTGGAAGCAGAATACTTATTTTTTTTCAGTTGAAGATATAGGGTATGATTTTATACAAACAGAAACCCATCATTTACTATATGCCTAGCTCTGTTCTAAGCAATGGGGGTGTAAGCTCAAAACAAATTTGAGAACCTCAACAGTCTCTTAATTTCTGAATTCCAAGTTTCCATGTCTTTGCAGTCTCTTGTCTAGCAATGACTGTTGTTCCTACATCACAAGGTGTTGTAGTTGTGAGGCTCAAAAGAGCAATGGCTTGAGTATTTTTGAAGAACATATTGATATTATAATTGAATGTAGTATTTCCATGTTACTGGGTATCAAATGCAAATTTGATTCCATGTTACTGGGTATCAAATGCAAATTTGATTCCATGTTACTGGGTATCAAATGCAAAGTTGATTAATTGTTATTATTTGAAGTTGCAAACTCAGTTAATGGGCTTTTTAATGCTCAGTATTTTAAACTACTTTATGGTACAGTTACTCTAAAGTTCCCCCCCCCCCAACCCTTTTTTCAGTGACAAGGGTTTTTAATAGCACTGACTCTTGTCTATGAAGTCTCACAGTGAATGTTTAAAAGGAATGGTCTGGGTTGAATTTTTGTAAAGCTCTTGCTTTCCAAGTAACTTTTACAATTCTCTTATCATCTCAACTACCCTTTCTATTAAATAGGAATAAAAAGTTTATCAAAATAACTATTTCATAAGGTTATCATGTGGGATTAGCATCTATAGAACATACAGTGCTTTGCATGTAGTGAGCAATCACTCCATGCTAGCTATGATGACCAATTCATAGCATTATAAAATTATGTATATACACAATGGAATATTGTTCAGCTACTAAAAATGATGAAGCCATCTCCTTTGTTTCCCTTTGGATGGAACTGGGAGGCATTAAGTTAAGTGAGATAAGGCCAAAAGAGACTAGCAGAATTCCGGGTGATCTCACTTACTCCTGGACCTTGACAGGGACAGAAAGGGAAAACAAAAAGCAAACATTGGAGTGGGTGGGCTGTACTGCACCAAAGCAAAGACTGGGGAAGTAGGGGTTGTGAGAGTGTGAAGAGTGCCTTGGGGTCTTAATAATATGATGGTGGAAAAGATCCTGAGTTTTGAGTGAGAGTGTTCTGCATACACCTGCCATGAGGAGGTGAGAAACGACCCGTATATCAACAACTGCACTGTAAACCATTTACCCTCCAATAAAGTGTGTGTGGGGGTGTAAAATTAATAATTTCAGGTCTTACGGAGAAAGTTCTAAATGATACATGCTTTAATAACTCTTCCATGATTGAAGGTGTGTGATTAAAAGAATTGGTTCTTCAGTTGTTTGACAAGGTTTGAAAATTGTCATATTATATAATACACTCTCATGAAGAAATGTTTGACTTTATTGCAAATGTTTCTAAATTCAGTGTTATGAAAATATTGTATTTACTTGATGTAAACTGCATTCTACTGACATGTACTTGTATTGATTCTTAGTGAATCGTGGATTGAATTCAAAATAGCAAGTGCTAACCTTGATATAAATATTTTCATATTTGCATCATAAGTATGAGAATTTGCACTTTGAACATTTCATAAATATTAATCAATTAAACTTCAGAACACTCCAGTGATCAAGATATTGTAAATCAGCCTTCTGAATGAGTACTAAAATTTACCAGTCCCTGGGTAGCAAATGGAAGGTAGGGAGGGAATGGAGGGTGTTAGGTCCTGGTGCATGACGGTAGAAATGGACCTAAGCTGAGGATGAGAGTATTTTGCAGACACCTATCATGGAGCTTGAGAAATTTTAATCTATGTATGAAAAGCTGTACTATAAACTGTTAACAACCCTCCCCCATGATAAAAGCATTTACCAGTCCACAAAGATAGTCTCTGCCTTATGTTTTCTTAAATGGCACCAGATAATGTTGACATTTTAGGGCCAGTAATACAGCCCACCTGGAAAGGTGCCTATTTTGTCATGTGCACAACTCAGCTTTGCAGCCAGGCTTCACTGCACTAGAGGAAGCTTCAATGCTGTGGTGTCTTCCTTCCTTCCTCCCTCCCTTCCTTCTTTCCTTCACTTCCTTTTTCCTTTTTCCTTTCTCCTTCCCTTCCCCTTCCCTTCCCCTTCCCTTCCCCTTCCCCTTCCCTTCCCCTTCCCTTCCCCTTCCCTTCCCCTTCCCCTTCCCCTTCCCTTCCCCTTACCCTTCCCTTCCCCTTCCCCTTCCCTTCCCCTTCCCTTCCCCTTCCCCTTCCCTTCCCCTTCCCTTCCCCTTCCCCTTCCCCTTCCCTTCCCCTTCCCCTTCCCTTCCCCTTCCCCTTCCCTTCCCCTTCCCCTTCCCTTCCCCTTTCCTTCCCCTCCCCTTCCCCTTCCCCTTCCCCTTCCCCTTCCCCTTCCCCTTCCCCTTCCCTTCCCTTCCCCTTCCCCTCCCCTTCCCCTTCCCTTCCCCTTCCCTTCCCCTTCCCCTTCCCCTTCCCCTTCCCTTCCCCTTCATTTCCCTTTCCCTTCCCCTTCCCTTCCCCTTCCCTTCCCCTTCCCCTTCCCTTCCCCTTCCCCTTCCCTTCCCCTTCCCTTCCCCTTTCCTTCCCCTTCCCCTCCCCTTCCCCTTCCCCTTCCCCTCCCCTTCCCCTTCCCCTTCCCTTCCCCTTTCCTTCCCCTTCCCCTCCCCTTCCCTTTCCCCTTCCCTTCCCCTTCCCTTCCCCTTCCCTTCCCCTTCCCCTTCCCTTCCCCTTCCCTTCCCCTTCCCCTTCCCTTCCCCTTCATTTCCCTTTCCCTTCCCCTTCACTTCCCCTTCCCTTCCCCTTCCCCTTCCCCTTCCCTTCCCCTTCCCTCCCCTTCCCCTTCCCCTTCCCTTCCCCTTCATTTCCCCTTCCCTTCCCCTTCCCCTTCCCTTCCCCTTCCCTTCCCCTTCGCCTTCCCTCCCCTTCCCCTTCCCTTCCCCTTCATTTTCCCTTCCCCTTCCCCTTCCCCTTCCCCCCTCTCCTCCCCTCCCCCCTCCCCTCCCCTCTCCTCTCCCTTCCTCCCTTCCTCCCTTCCTCCCTTCCTCCCTTCCTCCCTTCCTCCCTTCCTTCCTTCCTTCCTTCCTTCCTTCCTTCCTTCCTTCCTTCCTTCCTTCCTTCCTTCCTTTTTATTTTTGGCCTCCAAGGTTATCACTGGGGCTCAGTGCCTGCACCACTGATCCACTGCTCCTGTGGCCATTTTTTCGATTTCTTTGGATAGGACAGAGAGAAATCTTTCTGTCTCTCTAGCTTTATTTCTATCTTTTTATCTGAAAATGTTAACCTATAGCAGTGAAGCCCTGACAAGTACAAATATAAACAAAGGACTTGTTCTTTTTTTTTTTCTGAATTATTTTTTAAAATTAAATAGAGAAGCATGTAGGGAAGTGAGCCCCACCCCAGAGGTTCCAGGATTGGGAGAAACATAGGCTCTATAGACAAAGCGGGAGATTCCTGTTGTCTTAGGGTTTAAGAAGACAATAAATAGTTATTGCAATAGTCACATTGTTTGGCAATTGGGTTAACTTTGAAGAAGTTTATGTACACTCCTATCAATTTGCAGTCATATAAATTAAATTACTATTTAATTAATATGAGAGGGGAAAATTGATTGAATATCTCAAAACTTTTTAAAGCACAGGCTGAATCTTTGATATGTTGACTCTCTTAAAAGCATAGTCTAGGGAGAACAAAAGCAATGGTGGCATAGCTACAAACAATGTCAAAGGACATAAAATATGTTGATCGTGTGTATGATACAGCAATTCCTAACAAAGGGATTCTTCAAAGGACTAGTTCTTTTAAAATGACCCCCCATTTTTGTTTTAAAAGATTTAAGACAGTCTGTACTTGGTTGCAAAGTAAGGCTTAGATAGTTTGTATCTGTGGGCACAGCTGATGTAATCGTTTGGACTGTATTGGAACCTGCTTAGTCAAATTTTTCAGTCAGTTCAAAAAACATGAATAGTAATAACAGTGACTTCTATTTTGGTCAGAATTATTAATATAGTTATTTTGGATGATTTAATGATGGAGATGAACTGATGATGTGTTTTGTCAAAAGTTGAGAAATTGAATACCCAGATAAAATGCTGAACTGTGGTATTATTATGTCTTATTTGTCAGAAACATTAGAATTGAAGATTATGGAATTCATTTATTCAGTGAATCTTTTGTAAACTGTTCTAATTGCTCTAGGCTCCACATAACACCTGCTGATGTAAAGGAAGGAGAAAAAGATAATTCTTCTCCCACACAAGTTTACAGGGCACTCCATGGTTTCCTTAGACACATTAGCTAAAAGACAGTGATTTCTTTAGAATTTTGTTTAAAAAAAGTACAATCAATAAAGTACACTGATTACCCTCTTAAATATTTAAGTAGGACTTAGTTTCTTTTATTAAATCAAGCTTAGCTTATCATATTTTACAGCCTTATGATTACAGAGTCTCTTATACTTTCTCATCCTAATACTCAAAAAAGCACACATTTATAACTGCAAAAGCCAGAGTTGAGAAGTTGGATACACTACTAACTTTGGAACATAAAGAATAATAAAACTTAATTTTTAAGTTCATGAAATTAAGGTGATTTTAGAATTGATTCACTTTAATTCTTTTTTATTTATTTATTTATTTTTTATTTTATTTATTTATTCCCTTTTGTTGCCCTTGTTGTTTTATTGTTGTAGTTATTATTGTTGTTGTCATTGTTGGATAGGACAGAGAGAAATGGAGAGAGGAGGGGAAGACAGAGAGGAGAGAAAGATAGACACCTGCAGACCTGCTTCACCGCCTGTGAGGCGACTCCCCTGCAGGTGGGGAGCCTGGGTTCGAACCGGGATCCTTATGCAGGTCCTTGTGCTTTGCGCCACTTGCGCTTAACCCGCTGCGCTACAGCCCGACTCCCTCACTTTAATTCTTAACTTTAGTTTTAAAGAGGTATTATGCATGTAGATGTATTTTTTCTTTACATTTCAAGAAATATGTATAGCTTGCTATTAGAATGAGATTTTTATTTTTTGCCTCCAGGGTTATTGCTGGGGCGGGGTGCCTACATTATGAGTCCACTGTTCCTGGTGACCATTTTTTTCTCTGTTGTTGTTGGAGAGGGCAGAGAGAAATCAAGAGAGGAGGGAAAGATAGAGAGGGGGAGAGAAAGATGAACATCTGCAGACCTGCTTCACTAAGCTACCACCCTGCATGTGGGGACCCAGTGGTCAAACTGAGATCTTTTAGTTGGCCCTTGTGCTTCGCACTGTGTGCACTTAACCCAGTCTGCTACTGCCTGGCCCCCTGAATGAGATAATATTTTTTAAAAAGGATATAAATTTATAAGAAAATGCTAGTTTTTGAGCATTACTATTAAGATTTGCTTTTTGTTAAAAATCATTTAGTACTGTTAAAGAGAGCATATCAAGTGTTATCAGTTATCATCCCCCCCCTTTTTTTTTTGATCATCACCAAAGGGTAGGCTGCCTTTTTCAGATTTATATATATATAGAGAGAGACAGAAACAGAGACAGAAAGACACTATAGCACTGAAGCTTCCTTCAGTGCCATAGGGGCTGGGCTTACATCTGGGTTAAGTATATGGCAAAGCCAATATAACATTTAAGTGAGCTATTCTGTTCTACATATGAAATTATTTATTTGTAAGTTTATTTTACTTTCATGTGCATTTTTACTTTAATGGGAACATGCAGTTATTATTAGCCGAACATAATAAATATCTGATAAAGCAAAATACATTATTAGTTCTCTCACAAAATTATAATATTTCTATTTTGCAAATTTATAGATTAATACTTCTGTTAGGCTCTTAAGCATACTTTCAAAATACTATCTCCCTTGCTTGAAGTAATTTTTTATACTGATTATTGTGATTGTTCTCCCAAACATATTTGGAGTTTTATGATAATTTTTAAACTTTATTTTATTACTGGTTTGATATTGATTTACAAAATTAGAAGATAACAGTGATATAATTTCACACCATTCCCTCCACCAGAGTTCTGTGTCCCCATTTCCTCCATTGGAAACTGCAGTAGTTCTCCCAAGATCACAGATACAGATTGACTATTATTTTTATATCTATCTATCTATCTATCTATCTACCTACCTACCTACCCATTTTTCTCTTAAGGTTCTGCCTTCTCTTTATCTATCACACCTACACCTATTACTATTTCCTAATGCTATTCCTTTTATCTTCTTTTATTTCTGGATCCATATGGACTTGGAATTCAGATCCCTCTGGGCATCTCCCCTAATATTTCTCCCTCTATGTGAGTATGAACCAGGATTCTTTATGGGGTGCAGAAGGTGGGACTTGTGGCTTCTGTAATTCCTTTTTCATTGGACATGGTTGTTGACAGATCTGTCCATACCTCCCAGCCTGTTTCTATCTTTCCTTAGTGGGGTATGACTCTGGAAAGGTGAGGTTTCAGGACACATTGGTGAGATCATCTACCAAAGGAAATCAGGATTAATTATAGTTGCCTCTTCAATTTGGTGTCTGAAAGGTAGTTAAGATATATAGCATGAACATTTTTTTTAATGAACAGAAACAAAATGTAAGAATAGAGCAGGTAAGAATAGGGATCTTATAATGGAAAGAAGCCGGGCAGCTGAGCACACATATTATCATATACAAACCCCATATTGCCTACATGTGGAGGGCAGGTGAGGGAGAAGCTTCATGAGCTGGTGTCTCTTTCTCTCTACCTCTGTGTATTCCCCTTCCCTCTCAATTTCTCTCTGTCCTATCAAATAAAAAGAAAGGCTTGTTTGTTTGTTTGTGAAATTCACTATAAATTGAACTTTCAAGGGAATAGTTTTTACCTGTCATATCAGCAAAGATCTAAACAATAATACATGGTGTGGGGAAGTGACTATCCTATGTTGACATTGAGTATAAACTTGTAATCCCCTTAGCTAGAGGATAGTCTAGGAATGTGTGGATAAAGAAACAGTCTTGACTTTTGATCTAGCAATTTCATTTCTTTCTTTCTGTTTTTTTTTTTTTTTTTTTTACTTTTTGCTTTCAGAGTTTTTTCTCTCAAGGATTCATTGCTTGCATGACCCCACTGCTCTTCAGTGCCTCTCCGATTCTCTCTTTTAGATAGTGAAAGACAAAAAGAGAGAGGCAGAGAGAGAAGGTGACTCCGCAGCACTCTTTCATTACTCATGAAGCTTCTTCCCCTATCCAAGTACTCCTTCGTGGTGGCCAGGGTTTTGAAACTGGGTACATGTGCTAACATGTACAGTTTACTTGGTGAGGCATTCCCCAGCCCCCTGAAAGTATTAAAAAAAACAAAATCCCATAGTATTCACAGATATATGTAGCAAAATATCAATTGTATTATTGTTTCTGAAAAGACCAAACTGTAAACAATTTACATGCCATAATCAGGAATTAAGTAGATTCTATTTGATCCATATTATGAAGAGTTATGCAAACACTAGAATGTAGATATAGACCTATATATGTATATTTTAATTATTTTATTTTTTGCCTCCAGGGTTATTGCTATTGCTTGTTGCCTGCAGGCTTCCATCATTCCAGATGACTTTTTTTTTTTGATAGCAAGTGAAAGAGAGAGAGAGAGAGAGAGGGGCAGAGAAAGGGAGAGGCTCTCGTATCACAGCTCAACTGCTCATGAAGCTTCTCCCCTCAGGTGCTCCTCAATGTGGTTGGCTGGGGTTTGAACCCACATCCTAGCACATGGTAAAGTGTATGTTTTACTGTGTGAGTCACCTGCTGGCCCCTCTGTCATAATTCTTATACTGGATTGGAACTTCTTGAAGTTGAAGCTTTTCTTTTTTAAATATTTATTTATTCCCTTTTGTTGCCCTTGTTTTTTTTTTTTTTATTGTTGTAGTTGTCTCTGTTGGATAGGACAGAGAGAAGTGGAGAGAAGAGGGGAAGACAGAGAAAGGGAGAGAAAGATAGACACCTGCAGACCTGCTTCCCCACTTGTGAAGCGACTCCCCTGAAGGTTGGGACCCAGAGGCTCGAACCGGGATCCTTAAGCAGGTCCTTGCACTTTGCACCATCTGCACTTACCCTGCCACCTCCCGACTCCCTGAAACTTTTCTTTTTTAATTTAAATTATCTATTTATTAGAGACAGAGAGAAATTGAGAAAGGAAGGAAAGATTGAGAGGGAAAGAGGCAGAGAGACACCTGCAGCCCTACTTCAGCACTCTTGAACCTTTCCTCCTCCAGGTAGAGACCAGGGGCTTGAACCCAGGCCTTTGCACACTGTAATGTGAGCACTTAACCAGGTCCACCACTGCCTGGTACCAGTTGCAGTCTTTTAAGATAATTTTGTGTAAGGTCTAACTACAAAAATGTAATCTACTTAGTTGCCATGTATCTTGTTTGTTTTGTATTTTGTTTGCTTAGTTTTATAACCATATCTGAAGATTTTGCTGATGGAGACAGAAATAAAATCTCCCTTGTTTTTCTGATGGCTTACTGATTACCACAGGGTGATAAACCACTGATGTTCACTTCCTCTCCTGTCTCCTAAGCAAATACTACCTGTAGGAAGGGAAAAATCAAGCCTTTGTTTAAGTGAATAGTCTTGATAGTCTAGTCTGTTTGTGCATGTGCAAGTAGAAGTTTTTAAAATCTAATGGTTGGAAAGCATTAATGAGAGATGTATTAACTTGAGAGTCAGGAAATCTGGAATTAAATTCTAGTTTATTAGATTAAAGTATATTCTGAAATAATGTACTTTCTAGCATATGTAGGAAAATGATTAAATTTACCATAGGTTCTATTTTATTACCTACAAAATGAAGGTATTTGCTCCTATATTACCTTAAAGAGTTTGGGATATGATTCAATCAGATAATATTTTGTCCTTCATTTATGTATTCTACAAATCAAATACATGTTGTGCTATTATTGGGGGGAGTACGGGTCCAAAAAGGATGACAGAGGACCTAGTGGGGGTTGTATTGTTATGTGAAAACTGAGAAATGTTATGCATGTACAAACTGTTGTATCTACTGTCGAATGTAAAACATTAATCCGCCAATAAAGAAATTAAAAAAGTCATCATCTTAATCTTATTAGACTGGGAGAAGCATGGTGGTCTACCCAGCGGAGAGAACATTTTACAATGCACATGGATTTGAGTTTTAACCCTCAGTGCCCACCTGTAGGGGAAAATTTTCACAGTGAAGCTGTGCTGCAGACGTCTCTCTTTTCTTTCTTTCCTTCTCAGTCTCTCTCTCTTCCTCCAGTGTTATCCATGTGGCATTAGTGCCTGCGCTACAAAGCCACTGTTCCTGTAGCATTTTTTCATTTCTTTGGATAGGACTGGTAGAAATTGAGAGGGGAGGGAAGATAGAGAGGGAGAGAAAGACAGACACCTGCAGACCTGCTTCACCACTTGTGAAGCCCCTCACCTTGAAGGTGGGGAGCTGGGGGCTGGAACCAGGGTACTTATGCTTAGTACTGTATGCGCTTAGTCCATTGTGCTATTAGCACACCACTGCCAGCCCTCCCTTTCTTTCCTTCTCAACTTCCCTTTGCCTCTAAGATATTTTCCTATTAAATAAGTAATAAATGAATAAATAAAATATTAAAAAATTACTCGATTATCAGCATGTACATATTAAATTGCACTAAAATTAAAATGAGTTAGAAATAGTGTCAGAGCCAGCTTGCCTGAGAGGATGCCTGCTTTGTCTTGTGCACAGTCCAGGTTCAAGTTAAGCCTCCACGGAATTGTGAGAAGTTTTTGTGCTGATGTTACTGTATCTTTCCCTGTCTCCTTCTCTTTCTTTCTTTTTAAAAATATTAATTTATAAAATGGAAATATTGACAAGACTGTAAGATAAGAGGGGTACATTTCCATACAATTCCCACCACTAGAACTCTGTATCCAATCCCCTCCCCTGATAGCTTTCCTATTCTTTATCCCTCTGGGAGTATGAACCCAGGGTCATTGTGGGGTGCAGAAGGTGGAAGGTCTGGCTTCTGTAATTGCTTCCCTGCTGAACATGGGCATTGACAGGTTGATCCATACTCCCAGCCTGCCTCTCTCTTTCCCTAGTGGGGCAGAGCTCTGGGGAAGTGGGGCTTCAGGACGTATTGGTGAGGTTGTCTGCCCAAGGAAGCCAGGTTGGCATCATGGTAGCATGTGGAACCTGGTGGCTGGAAAAGATTTAAGATATAAAGCCAAACAAATTGTTGACTAGTCATGAACTTAAAGGTGGGAATATTGTAGATGAAGATTTGGGGTCTCTGTTTTGGAAAAAGCTAGTAGGTTTATTTTAGGTATATTCCAAGGGGCCCATGACCCTACTAGTTTTTGCATGAGCCTGCCATCTAATATGCAGGTGGAGAGATGATGCCATGGCTGGAAAAAGGACTAGAAAGCTGGATCAGGGAAGAGAGTAGCTCTTAAATATGGGAAAAGTATATAAATATTGTTGACTGTAAACCCCATCGATTTGATCTGGTGCCCATATACAGCATAGGAGCCTATGTAACCTCTGCATCCCTGTAGGTCTGAGCTCATATTCTGTGGTCATGAGGAGGAATGTTCCAGGTTGCACCAATTTCAGAACCCCTTTTCCTCTGATGGTAGGTAGAATATATTATGCAGCCTCCTTTTGGAGAATGGAACAATCTCTACCATTGTTGATCCTCATTGAGGGCAAGGTTGTGTGGGGGCTCACAGAGATTGTTCCTGGTGGAAATGCTCAGTGACAGTGGCGAGAGGGATCTATTCTAGGTCTAGGCCCATCATGTCTGTGTGTGAATCCCAGGACTCCCCAACTAGGGCCTCAGACCTAGAATAGAATCCTTCCTGGATTCTTCTAGTAGTTTGAGCTGATAGTAAGCTTCAGAACCATGTCTTGAAGATTTTATATTAACATTAACAAATAATGAACAATTGACATTAGGTGTAAGTCTTACTTTTGCCTTAGGCTTTTGGTGCATTTTGCTTGGAAAATTCTGCAAATCCATGCCATCTGCACCTACCAGATGTGCCATTGAAAGGTGCACAAGTTCCTTTCCAGAAAACTGTTTGATGTTGAATGTCAATCTTTTGTGTTAAATTTAAGGCACCTAGCACCTACCACCAAAGGAGGGAGAACATTCACATCTTATTTCTTTTTTCTTTTCTGTTTTGTACTCGTCTGGATAATGAATACTGTAATAAATTACATGGGACTGATGGGAAAGCAAACAATTTGTTGCAGACTATCTCACTGAGCCTACATATATGTTGGTTGTGATTACATTCTGCATGGCTACCATACATTTCTTATTTTGGGGGGGTTTATTATACTAAGAGGGTTGGATGAAAGAACGTCAGCAGACGGTGCTAAGCACAGGGCAAGTTTTATCATTGAGTGGCTGAGCATGCTTCCAGGGACTCTCTCCCAAATGTGAATTTTGAAAATAAATTTGTTCATTTAAACACACTGACAGGTTGTTGATCCAGATTATTATGTCATAAAGTACATTGCCATCATTTTAATGGAACAGTGATTTTGTTTCTTTGGAAAGGATAGATATAAGCAAATATAGTCATCTTTTATTTAAAATTCTTATACACTTGGATGTGTATGTAGCTACCATTTAGATATACTACAAATGAACTAGGTACACCTTAAGAGTCCACTGGTTTCTAGGATTTTAATGAATGATAGGTAAGCTTCTCTGTGTGAGACTATGTCAGAGTGAAGGTCAAGGCTCTTTCTCTTCTTTTCCTCATTCTTACTGTAAGGTTTTTCTGCAATTCTTAGTGCAGTGCTGCCCAATGGGGTTTGTATGAACTTTTGAAAGCATTTTCTCATAGTTGAGAATTTTTGTAAACATATTCTGACCATTGTGCCAGAAAAAAAGAACAAACATGCACTTCTAAACTTGTAACATTATGTATGCTAGCCTCCTTCTAAACTCTTGAGTGATCTGTTCATAGATATTTTTTTTTTTGGTGTTATTGTATTTTAATGAGAGATATACGGAGAAATACAAAGAGAGCACAGCACTGCTGAAGTTTGGCTTATGGGAGTGCTAGACACTGAACCTGGGACCTCAGCCTCAGGCATGAAAGTCTTTTGCATAAACATTATGCTGACCTATTGACTGTATGTTTTAAGTAGATGTTTACATTTGTTTTGTCACCTTGATGAAGTCCTTGATGTACTGAGTGCCTTTCTCATCTCCGTTTTTTAATATCCAATGGGTGTATTTGTTGAATACATGGATAAGGAAATTGTTTTTCATTATATATGTATATGTAATTTTTTTTTGCCTCCAGGGTTATTCCTGGGGCTCATTGCCTGCACTATGAACCCACTGCTCCTGGAGGCTATTTTTTTCCTACTGTTGCCCTTGTTGTTTATCATTGTTGTTGTTCTGTTATTTTGTTGTTGTTGTTGGATAGGATGGATAGAAATTGAGAGAGGAGGGGGAGACAGAGAGGGGGAGAGAAAAACAGACACCTGCAAGACCTGCTTCACCGCTTTTTTTTTTCCAGGTTCCAACTACTGTAGTTTATTTATTTTTAAAATTTATTTATTTAAAATTTTTATTTATAAAAAAGCACTGACAAAAAACATAGGATAAGAAGGGGGTACAACTCCACACAATTCCCACTATCAGATCACCACATCTTATCCCCTCCCCCTAATAGCTTTCCTATTCTTGATCCCTCTGGGTGTATGGACCCAAGGTCATTGTGGGATGCAGAAGGTGGAAGGTCTGGCTTCTGTAATTGCTTCCCTGCTGAACATGGGCATTGACAGGTTGATCCATACTCCCAACCTGTCTCTCTCTTTCCCTAGTGGGGCTGGGTTCTGGGGAACTGGGTCTCCAGGACACATTGGTGGAATTGTCTGTCCAGGGAAGTCAGGTTGGCATCATGGTAGCATCTGGAACCTAGTAGCTGAAAAAAAAAGTTAACATATAATGCCAAGCAAATTGTTGACTAATTGTGAACCTAAAGGCTGGAATAGTTCATATGAAGAGTTGGGGGGAGGTCTCCATTTTGTAGGTAGTTAGTAGTCCTATTTTAGTTATATTCCAAAGAGCCCATGACTATACTATTTTTTTTCCCCTGAGTCTGACATCTGATATGCAGGTGGGTACAGGTTATTGTCTGGGAAGATGATGTCATGGCTGGAAAAAAGCGACTCCGCTGCAGGTGGGGAGCCAGGGTCTCGAACTGGGATCCTTACACAGGTCCTTAAGCTTCGTGCCATGTGTGCTTGTCCCACTGCGCTACTGCCTGACCCTTTTTCATTATATTTTTATTCGTGTTTTTTATGTAAATGTAAAGCTGGGAGCCAAGTGGTAGCATGCCTGGTAGATCCCACATATTACCATGCACATGGACTCAGGGTTTGAGCCCCTGCTCTTCACCTAACATAGGAAGCTTCATGAGTGGTGAAACAGGATTATGGGTGTCTTTGTCTCTCCTTTATCCCTCCTATCAATTTTTCTTTCTTATAAATGAAAAAAAAAGGAAAAAATGGCCACTGTGTGCATATATATATATATATATATATATATATATATATATATATATATATTCATTCATTCATTCATTCATTGTGCAGTCATGGAACCCCAGCTATGATCCCGGTAGCAAAATAATAAATAAATGTAAAACCATTTTTCCTGTCTTTATTTTCAAAGATTCTGAGGTTGTGAAATTGTGAACCATAAATTATAGATTAAATAATTTGTTATTTTTCTTAATTTTGAAAAACATAGCAGTATAATGTTTTTTACTACTCAATCATTGGTATTTTTATTTTTAAAAATATTTATTTATCTATTCCCTTTTGTTGCCTTTGTTGTCTTTTTTTTATTGTTGTAGTTATTGTTGTTATTGATGTTCGTTGTTGGATAGGACAGAGAGAACTGGAGAGAGGAGGTGAAGACAGGGGGAGAGAGAGACAGACACCTGCAGACCTGCGTGAATTCACTACTTGTTAAGCGACTCCCTTGCAGGTGGGGAGCCGGGGGTTCGAACCAGGATCCTTATGTCAGTGCTTTTACTTTGCGCCATGTGCACTTAACCCGCTGCACTACTGCCCGACTCTTACAATCAATCATTGGTATTATTAGCATTTGAAATAATAAGTTGATATCGTGTGTTATTGGAAAATTCATGACACATTTTTGCATAGAAAAACATAGAAATAGGGGCTGGGTGGTGGTGCACCCAGTTGAGTTGCAAGAAACCGGGTTTGAGCCCCTGGTCCCCACCTGCAGGGGGAAAACTCTGAAAGTGGTCAAGGAGGACTGCAGGTGTCTCTCTGTCATTCTCCCTCTCTATCTCCCTTTTCTCTCTCGCAATATCTAGCTGTCCATATCCAGTAAGAAAAGATAATAGTAATAAAAAAGAAAAATATAGAAATAATAAGTCATTACTTTTCTGAAAACCCAGTATTTATCTGTATGTCTTTACAGTGTGTTTCAGTGTCTTAGTTCAGTTCTTAATTTGAAATATTATTTGTCATATATTTTGATATTTCTGTTAAAACTGACTGAAAGTCTTACCAGCAAAAGACATTTGTAAACTTTATTCACTATAAAAGTAGAACATTGCATACAGTTTGAAAAATTATCTTAATCTTAATGTCAGTCATTAAATTAACTTTGACATATTTGTAGCCAACCAGACCTTTTAAAATGTATTTATTTATATACAGACTTGTAAGTAAATATAATTATACTATGCATATTGTTCTTTAGCTGAGCATCACTCATGAGTTGACCAAATTACCCAAAACATTTTAGGATAGGAGTTGCTGTTTGTTGATAATATCTGTAGATGATACTCACATTGAAACTAGAAGGTCAGCCATATGGAGAGGTTAAAAATAAAATCTGCTGGCCTTCAAAATCCTCTTATCAGCCACCTAACGGGGTCAGATCCTGACTGATACATCTGAGAGGAGCAAGTAAAGACAGATTGCAGAAGTTTCAGACTTGTGAATTGTGTTCTTATTTTATTCATTTCTGTTTATCTTTGTTGTCAGTGTTGAGGTCTCTGGACTATGAGTTGAGGTTGGCAGATCTCATGTGCAGCTCCAAAGAACTAGTAATCATTGACGTATGCATGTATAAAGTACAATATTTTATGATATATCAATCAAGTATACTCAAATCTACCAAGTGTTTTCTCAAAGTGAATTCCTTCTAAATGTAGCTAAAAGAGCTACTTTTTCATTAAACTGAATGAATATTCATTTTTAGAGCAGACATGATGTTTGAATTGTGTTAAGCATATGTCTGTTAGTCAAAGTGTGAGCTACAATGATAAGACTGCATCTAAAAATGTCTAAAGAAGAAAGCAATAAATATACATATGGTCAAATACATCTGAAAAATTTTAATTCTATCTCTCTTTTTTTTTCTTTTTTGCCTCCAGGGTTATTGCTGGGGCTTTGTGAGTGCATTGCTCCTGGAGGCCATTTTCTTGTTGGATAGGACAGAGAGATATCGAGAGCTGAGGGGAAGACAGAGAGGGGGAGAGGAAAATAGATAACCTGCAGACCTGCCTCACAGCTTGTGAAGTGACGCCTCTGCAGGTGGGGAGCCGGGGGCTGGAACCAGATCCTTGAGCTGATCCTGTGCTTCACGCCATGTGTGCTTAACCCACTATGCTAAAGCCTGGCCCCCACTTCTTTATTTTTAATGGTTGTGATATTATTTTCCTATGTTAATAGAAGCTATATGCCTTGTCCACAGTAGCATTAATTGTAATAAGAAGCAGATTTTGTAGTAGGAAGAAAATTTGTAATAGGAAGCATATTTATACATGGAAGCAAACCCAGAGTACAGATAGATTAATAGGTAAGCAAAATATGGCATATGAATACAATGAAATATTATTTACTCTTAAAAAGGAAGGAAAATGTGATATAATATGGATGTCTCCATAATTAATTCCATTATCACTATTATTTTTGCCCTTGCCAGGGATTTACTACTCTGGGCTGAATCTTTTCAGTTACAGAGAGACAGAGATAAAAAGAAAGGGAGAATGTCAGGGACAGATACCACAACTTTGAAGCTTGCCCCAGTGCAGTAGGGGCTGGACTCAAACCTGGGTCACAGGCACCCTCTGAGATGACCTATCTTGCCAGCCTCAATAACTAAGTTTAAATAAGTCAGTCACAAAACCACAAATATGATTATATTTATACAAGGTATTCAGAGTTTCAATCTCTTAAGAGCAGGAAGTAGAATTGTGGTTACCAGGGTTTGGGAGCTAGGGGGAAGTTGTGAGTTGATGTTTAATGGGTACAGAATTTCAGTTTGTCTAGTTAAAAATGTATGGAGATTGATGGCACCACACTGTAAATACATACAACCCTACTGAATGAAACAGTTAAAAATGGTTAAAAAGGGTTAAAATGGTTAAAAATGGTTAAGATGGAGACTGGGAGAGATTTAGCAACTGGGGTACACACCTCAGCCACATGGGAATTACCTCTAGGGGGTAGCTTCATGATTGTAGTGTAGTGATGTAGTATATGTTTCTCAGTATATCTCTCTGTCTCTCACCATTTATCAGAAAAAAAAAGTCTACTAGTAGCAGTGGTATATTTCAGGTGAAGAGCTCAGAGTTAATACTGATGACAGAAAAAAAAAAGATGATAGAAAGAAAGGAAAGTGGAAGAATGGAAATTAGGTGAAATGTAAGAAACAGTGAGCACAAAGGTTGGGAGAACTTCTATCCCAGGTTTCTCGCTATATCCCTTTATATCCATAGTCCTGTTGTTCATGGTTTCCTTTTTACTCTCGTAAGTTCAGGTTTGGTGTCCTGCTTATAGACTCAAATAACATAACTTAGTAACTGATCGTACTTATTTGTGCCTAGAATATTGAGGTGGAGGTGGGAAAAGAGACGCCGCAGCTATCCTATCAAACCTTCATTATATTCTATCTTATGGCACTGGGTCCCTAATACCCTCAGACCCTCAGTCCCTAATCTACTGCAGTAGATCACAGTTGTTTAATATTTCACCCTGTATTTTCCCTGCCCTGTTTCATATGCACCACTTATGAGTGAAATCATTTGGTATTTTTCTTTCTGGTTTATTTCACTTAACATGATTCTCTCCGTTTTCATCTATACTATAACAAAAATACGAAAGTTCATTTTTTTATATAACTGAGTAGTCTAATATGTATGTGTACATGTATAACTAATATTAGTTTAAGATATAGATTCATTCCTGAACTCATTTATTTGACATTTTGATTGTTTCTGGCTATTATAAATAGTGTTCCCATCAACATCGGCATGTATAGATATTTTCAGAAAATGTTTCTGTGTTCTTTGGATAGATAGATACCTAGGAGAGAAATTGCTGAATCATATGGTAGGTTCATTTAAAATTTTTCCAGGAATCTTTCACCTCCTTTCTATTGGAACTGTACCAATTTCCATGTCTTGTGGCTCTTTTTTTTTTTTAAAGATTTTATTTATTTATTAATGAGAAAGTAGGGAGGGAGGGAGAGAGGGAGAGAGAGAGGGAGGACACCAGACATCACTCTGGTACATGGGCTGCTGGGGATTGAACTCAGGACCTCATGCTTGAGAGTCCAACACTTTATCCACTGTGCCACTTCCCAGACCATTCTTCTTCTTTTTTTTAATAGAGGTGGATAGTATAGAGTAAAGTAGTGTAGAGATATTTACAGTAGAAATTTGAGTCTGGTGTGTCAAAGAGAAGATTCTGGAGCAAGGAAATGTATCATTACTTAATGAAGTAGTAGCACAGTGAGGGAGGACATAACTGACATAGGAAGGTAGGAAGAGATAACAGGAATGCTATAGCTAGTGTGAGTGTGTTTTGCTTGTGTGTGGAGGGGGAGAAAACAATAAAAGATGACATTGTGACTTAAACTGTTTCCTTATGAATCAGTGTCATGTGTTGACATTGGTGGAGCAGTTGAATGATGAAGTAGTCCACAAAGTTAAGGGAAGAAAAGGAAGAAACTATTTGTAAATATACATCCATTTCAACTCCACCCTGGGAGGGAATAGTTAAGCCTAGCAAATGCCTATGGAATGGAACCAAGGTATGTTAGAAAAGAGGAATTTAACTGAAAAAGTAAAAAATAAATGAATTAACAGAATGTACAGCCCATAGTCACACGTAACCAAACTGTACCCACCACTAAGCACAGAAGTAGTCATGAGCAGAGAGGTGAAACTGAGCAGGAGTGCATTAGATGACGATCCAGATCATTTCAAGATACAAAGGCAACAGGGTGTATTTGGAATGAGAGACAGCATTCAGTGGGCATATTATGTAAGGATTTGGCAGCCGTGTGGTGGGTGGTGCTTCGTGGAAGGCATTTCAGGATTGCTGTGGGACCTGAGCCAGGCCAAAGTAGGCTGCTGAGTTAAGTCAGAAGTGGAGGATATAAGTGAAGACAACTCTCAAGAATCTTTACTGTAAAGAGGAGGGGAGTAGAGAAGAATTACACTAGAAGTGACTTAATTATGTAATTTTGTTGAAATGGTTTATTGTGGTAAAATATGTCTAATAAATTTACTACTTTGATCATTTCAAGTGTACAGTTTAATAGCATTAGTACATTCAGATGTTGTGCAGCTAGCATCACTTCCAGGTCTTTTTCATCAGTTCAAATAGAAACTCTGTACCCATTAAACAATGACTCTTTTCTCTTTTCCCTGCAACTCTGCTTACTTATTTTTTTCCTCCTCCCACTTTTTTTTTTTTTTACCACCAGGGTTACTGTAGGGGCTCCACTCCAGATTGATTCCTCTTTCCCATTGAACCCTGTTTATTTTACATAAAGGCAAAGAGAGGGAGAGGGGGAGGGGAGGGGGAGGGGCAGAGAGAGAGAGTGAGGGAGAGAGAGAAGACACCACACCACACCACACCACTGCTCCACCACTCATGTAGCTTTCCTCATGTAGGTACTCTCATATAGTGACTGGGGTTATGAATTTTGGTCCTTGTACAGATAAGATGTAGGTGGCTATACCTTACATCCCCCTTACTCCACCTCCCATAACTTATGGTTCTTTTTTTGTCTTTCTGAGTTTAACTATCCCGGATATTCCATATAACTGTAATCATACAATTTGTGCTTTTGTAGTGCTTTAAGTGACCATCTAAGTTATAAAATGTATTAGAATGTTATTTTTTAATGATTGTATAATATTTCACTATATGATCATACCATACTCTATACATTCATCCATAAATATTTGGCTGTTTCTACAATCCAGTTATATTGTGAAGTGATACCTTATCGTGATTTATATTCACTTTCCCCTAATTCAGGGTTCCTTTCTTGTTATACCAATGTGAGATTCTTGGGATTTCATGCAATAGAAATTGAGTCAGTTTATTCCCAGATTTTTTACTCGGAGTTATGTTCAAGCACAAGGGAGACAGCACATGCTTACTAAGCCCATAGACTGGCTTCCCAATGTCAGTCAGCATTATGGTTTGGCCAGTGTATAATTAGGTTAGGCCCTTTAGTTAGTGTATATGGCAGCATACGAGTAGACAGGACCCTTTATTCAGGTGTGAACAGCCTCAGTTGTCCAGACTACTCAACCACTCAACTCAGGTCTGTGCTTGTATTCTATATTTCCTACACAACAACACTAGGAAGGCAGAGTTGCTAATTACTGCCACACCAGGAAGATTATATAGCAGTCACCAAGAATGTTTTTGTGTTTGTGCACCCAGTAGAAACTCAGGGTTCAGTGTAAAGGAAATTGGTGACCAGAAACTTTCTTTTCTTCACCCACAGGGATATTGACAGTTAGGAGAGGGGAGGTAGAACCCTGCATACATTTATTTGCCTTACTTTAACATACCGTACTCATTGTGTAAAAGCCTGGCGGTAATGGGATATGGAGTTCTGCTGGTAGCAGTTTTGTGGAGTTGTACCCCTCTTATCCTATGGTCTTGTCAACATAAATAAGTTAAAAAAAACAGTAATAAGGATCCAAATTAGAAGAGAAGAAAGAAAGCTATTACTACTTGCTGACGACAGGGTAATATAAATATAAAATACCAGATAATTCAGTGTAAAATTCTTTTTTTTTTTTCCTCCAGGGTTATTGCTGGGCTCGGTGCCTGCACCATGAATCCACCGCTCCTGGAGGCCATTTTTCCCCCTAGTTGTTGCAGCCTCGTTGCGGTTATTATTGCCATTCTTGACGTTGCTTTGTTGTTGGATAGGACAGAGAGAAATGGAGAGAGGAGGGGAAGACAGAGAGAGAGGTGAGAGAAAGACACCTGTAGACCTGCTTCACCGCCCATGAAGCGACTCCACCCGGGGGCTCGAACCGGGATCCTTACGCCGGTCCCTGCGCTTTGCGCCACGTGCGCTTAACCCACTGCGCCACCGCCGACTCCCTCAGTGTAAAATTCTTAAAAGCAATTAGACATTATAGTAGGTGGCAGCTACAGATTAACACAGAATTTAGTATTGACACTTTAAAAATTTTATTTATTTGTGGGAAATAGTTACAGAGAGAAGAGGGGGGGAGAGGGAGAGGGGGGGAGAGAGAGTGAGAGTGAGAGAGACTGACTGAACAGAGCACTGCTCAGCTCTGACATATGGTGGTTTGGGGAATTGAACCTGGGACTTGGGAGCCTCAGGCATGAAAGTCTTCTTGCATAACCTTTATGCTGTCTCCCCCACCCAGCATTTCTCTATATAAACAGTGAGCTATAAGAAATCAGATGCAAGCACTTGACTCATCCAGTAGAGTGAACGTGTTACCATGTGCAAGGACCCTCGTTAAAGCACTGGACCTCAACATGGAAGCACTTGCCAGGGAGAAGGACTTTTTCAGTGGTAGAGCCATGTTGCAGTGTCTTTTTCTCTTTCTCTCTGGGAGCAGTGGAGACATACAGACGCTGAACCCTGGTCAGATGTGTGTGTGTGTGTGTGTGTATGTGTGTGTCCCATTTAAAATAGCATACCAAAATTATCTAGGAATAAATTTGACAAAGGAGATGATGAAGTACTTATAACGTTAAAACTATGAATCACTAACAAAGGAAATAGAAGACAGAAAGAAGTTGAAAGATATACCATGATCATATATTGGAAAAAAATGACCAGCCTCCCCAGAACAATATACAGATTTAATGACAGTTTCTAGCGAAGTCCCACTAATTTCTTTAAGGGAATAGAGCAAATTTTACAACAGTTTATCTGGGATCACAAAAGATCCAAGATGCCAAAGCAATTCAGATAGAAAAGAATGAGAGTGGAGGCATGATTCCTGGCTTCAAGGTATACTACAAGTCTAAAAAAAATGTTTGGTACTGGAACAAAAACAGATGTACAGATCAGAGGACTAAACCTGAGAGTCCAGAGTTGAAGCACAGAACCTCACTGGGTAGTATGGTGTGGAGCTATTCCTCTTTAATTTTATGATCTTGTAAACAACAGATAAAAATAAATACATGTTTAAAAAATAAAATTTATGCGGGTTGGGCAGTAGTGCAGCAGGTTAAGCGCATGTGACGCAAAGTACAAGGACCAGTGCAAGGATCCCTGTTCGAGCCCCTGGCTCCCCACCTGCAGGGGAGTCGCTTCACAGGCGGTGAAGTAAGTCTACAGGTGTCTATCTTTCTCTCCCCCTCTCTGTCTTCCCCATCTCTCTCCATTTCTCTCTGCCCTATCCAACAAGATAATATCATCAACAACAATAATAATAAAACAACAAGGGCAAAAAAAAGGGAAAATAATTAATAAAAAAAAATAAAACTTACCTTATTTAGTAAAAAGCATTAATAAAGGAAATGAGAAGCTGCACTTAAGTTCTACCACTTCTAGACAGTTAATTTATGATACTAGGGTCCAGGATGTAAATTGGAGAAAGGTGGATCTTTTCAATAAATAGTGTTTGGGAAATTGAGTTGTGACATGCTGAAGGGACTATCATATCTCACCATGTATAGAAGTCAACTTAATATGGATCAAAAATTGAATGTTAGATCAGAGTCTGTTATCAAGCATAGAAGAATATATTGAATAAACACTCTATGATGTCTGCTTTGATAATGTCTTCAAAGCCAAGCCCATCAGCAAGGACAAATAAAAGCCAAAATAAATCAATGGATTTACATCAACCTGAAAAATCCCTGTACAGCAGAAGGAACTTTTATCTAAGCAAAAAGATACCTTATTGTGTGGGAGATTTTTTCTTAATTTAAAGAATTATTTTAAGAGTATTTAATTATCTTTATTTATTTGATAGAAACAGTCAGCAACTGAGTGGGAAGGGGGTGATAGAGAGGGACAGAGACAGGGACATCTGCAAAACTGCTTTACCACTCACAAAGCTTTCCCCCTGCAGGTGGGGACCAGGAGCTTGAAGCTGGGTCCTTGTGCATTGTAACATGTGTGCTTAATCTGGTGCGCCACCACCTGACCCCAGAGATTTTTCTTTTAAAAATTTATTAGTGATTTAATAATGATTGACAGTATTATAGGGGTATAACAGTTCCTACCATCAAAGTTCTGTGTCCCATCCCCTCCACTGGAAACTTCCCTCTTCTTTATTCCCCTAGGATTATAGAAGTCCTGGCTTCTGTAATTGCTTCTTCACTGGACATGAATGTTGGCAGGCTGATCCACTCCTTCCATATTATTCCTTTTTCAATCATGTATCTAAAATTGTATTTACTCAGAAGCATTCAGAATGTCAAGAAACCAACTGCAGTTTTTCACACTGTACAATTTATAAACCATCTTCCACAGACTTAACTTCCAGTGGTTTTTTCTCTGACAGGAGTAAATTGTGTACAGTGGGTTAAATACTTTAATAGCTAGGAAAAAACTGGGCTAGAACCCACTTATTCATCATAATTTTTTTCTTCATCTTTTTCCTTATCCTCTTTATCTTTGTCATCTTTCTCTTCCTTATTTTTCTTGTTTGCTTTGGCTTTGACAGCTTTCTTTTTGGCTGCATTGGGCATGTCTTTAGCTCAGTATAAGGCAATATCCTTTTTTAATTTTTCCTTCAGTTTAGCTGCCTTCTTTTCATAAAACTGCTTGTCATCTGCAGCACTGTTATTCTACATTACTCCCAACTTCTTTGCAACATCATTGATGTATAGGCCAGGATTTTTTTTTTTAACCTTTGTGCAATACTCAAAAAAAGAAAAGAAACCAAAACCAAAACCATAAAAACCAAAAAGGAATCAGAGGAGGCCTCTTGGGTGCGTTGGGTACCTTGAACTTCTTTTTTTTTTTTTTAGGGGATAATATAAATTTTCTTTTCTCTTTCATTATGGACCTTGTCAGCCTTTGCCATGCCTTCAGGTGGCTCAGCGGGTAAAGAGCATTGTGGACCCACGTTTGAACCCCTGGTCCCTACTTCTGGGGACTGTGGGGAAGCTTTATTAATGGTAAAGTAGGCTGCAGCTGTCTTTCCATCTCTTCTCCTCTCTTGTCCTATTTATCTCTGTCCCAATCATAGCTAAAGGGGGAAAAAAAAAGCAAAAAATGACCTCTGGGCATGGTGTAGGTATAGAACACTGATGGTGGAAAAAGAGAAGAAGGAGGAGCTAAAGGGGAAGAGGAGGAGGAGGAGGAGGAGGAGGAGGAGGAGGAGGAGGAGGAGGAGGAGGAGGAGGAGGGGAAGATGCTCTTTCTTGTCAGCAGACATGGTTTTTTGTTTCTTTGAGCATTTCTTAGAATACTCTGAAAAGTTTACTAAAGCACCTGGGTGCTTATTTTTGGGCTCCTTTCTGCAGGTCTGCAGTTCTGCACGAATAATATATACAACAATTTGACTCTAGGCTTCTTAGGATTGATCCTTTTTCCAATGTTTAACTACTTTCCTCTATAAGGCACTGGGTCACTCTGCACCTGCCTGGCTCATACTTCAAATTATATCTTAAAAAAAAAAAGACTGAAAGTCGGGCGGTAGCACAGTGGGTTAAGCGCATGTGGCGCAAAGCTCAAGGACCCTGGTTTGAGCCCCTGGCTTCCCCCTGCAGGGGAGTCACTTCACAGGCGATGAATCAGGTCTGCGGGTGTCTATCTTTCTCTCCTCCCTCTCTGTCTTCCTCTTCTCTCTCCATTTCTCTCTGCCCTATCTAACAACAAAGACATCAACAACAACAATAATAACTACAACAATAAAAAAGGGCAACAAAAAAGGGAAAATAAATAAATAAATATTTTTAAAAAGATTATGACAGAGAGGAGAGAGAGCGTGAATCATTGAGAAGGAATAGAGAGGAAAGACAAAAGTATTGCTCAACTCTAGTGCAAGGTTCCAGGCATGCAAATTGATGCTCCAACAGGCTGAACTCTCTGCTTGATCCTCCTGAGTTATTCTTTTTATTTCTTCTTTTTCCCCACCGATGAGGAAACTGAAATGTAATGAGGACAAGTCACTTGTTCAAGGTCACATATTAAATAGCACAGTCAACCTAAGAATTCAGGCTTTCTGTCTACTGTACTTGTGTCTACTATATTGTGCTGCCTCTAATGCTGGCAATAAATTTTTTGGCAGATGGTGATCACAGAAGTTACTTAAAGTCACAACTTTCAAGTACTCTTTTTCCCTCTAAAACCAAACTCTGTAGATTTTATCCCCAAAATTACATTCTCACTTTCATAGTTTTGAAAAGGAAGGTGTGAAAATTTGAAATGTTATCTATTCTCATTTAAGTTCTTACTTTCTATGGAAAATATACCATATGATCTAAATGCCATTATCAATTGTTTCTCACACTAAATGAAAGGGAAAGTGTATGCTCAGTAGTGAACAGAGGCTCCCTTATAAGAGTTTGACAGCGCTCAACAAAGTTTTGGCACTTGCACTTGGCAAAACATCTGAAGCAGATGAGTGGTTCATATGGCAAAAGAACTGCCATTTTAAAAGGTGTGTTGATATGAATATTAGCAACTCTGAGTGTTTGTGAACTAAGCTTAATGAAGGACCAGAATATTGACAAAACACTTAAAAATGATACTATGTTTAATGGTTAAAGATACAAAGTAATTGATTGTAGAAGCCTGCTATGATTCAATTCTAAGTTGTATGTGTTATCCATAATTATGTCTTAGAGGAACATTTAACAATATGGATGTGCTGTTTGATTCTTAAATGTCATCATTACACTGAGTTCTAAATATAATCTATCTTTAACCATACTTGCAACTGATATCGCTGTGTGACAGGCAAGAAGGAAACAAAAAAAAAGAAAAATTCTAATGTGGCTTCAAAATAATTCTCAGCACTTCTTCAGGTGTTATTAAGGCAAATGAAAGAGATTTGTTAAAATAAGGGATAGTTCAGTTGCAGTTTTGCTCCTCAGAATTCACATTATTGCCACATCGTACAAATGACAAACATTTGTGGACTATGGCAGCAATCTGTTGGGTGTTTCAATCTATTTTGAGCTGAAATTGATTAGCACTTTATGAAAAGTGTACAGAAAATTGCCATGCTTATCAAGGCAAATCAAGCCATAATTCTGCCTTTTTTTTGTACACCTGCAGCTATGAATATTTTTTGGTGGGTACATTGAGATGTGCTCAAGAACATACATATTGGACTGTATATCATGCAATTTATTCTGATCTTACTGACAGTTTGCAAACAAAAACTCAAAACAAGATGCAACTGTGTGCAGCTCCCGAACTGTAGGTTCTGATTTTGGCATCAGTGAATGCACATGGGATGGGGCTACAGCTGAAGAGGTACATTTTTGCTCATCTTACCGTGAAATATAATCTGAGCATTTGTTTGATGGATTTCATGAAATATGGAGGAAATCTAAATTAAAGGTTTCACTTGATTGTCTTTATTTTTGTTTCACCTTAGTAATAACAATGAGTGCAGATAACCTAAGATGAGTGTAGTGACATGAGTTTTCTCTGTTCAAGAAGACTTGCTAAGAATGAGGAAATGAGTAATGATGGTTGGTGTATTTCATATTTTACAAAGTAGTGCCCTTCCTATGGCAACACTCTCAAAGAAAATTAGACATCGCAGACCAAATTAAAAAGAGAAATATGGGGCTCTATGAAAGTTAATATTCTTTGCTATAATTTTTATTTATTTTAATTAATTTACTTTTTGGTGGTGCTGGAGCCTCAAGCATGTGGCTGTTTCATGACACCTGGGCTGTTTTTTGTCACTTTTTTTTTTCATTTTAATTTTTCACTCCTTTGGTTCTGTGGCACTTTTTGAACCACAGCTTGAACTTGGGATGCATGCATGCAAGGCACATGCACCACCAGGTAAGTTATCTTTCATCCCCTAATTACTGGGATATTTTAAAAACAGAAAACCATGTGTCAATGGACTAGATTTTCATATGGCCACTGGGAACAGAGTTGATGATAAATATGAGATTAAAAAGAGAAAGAAAACATTGAAAATTTCTTCTATTCACTATGGAGGACATGCACTATAAAGTAAGCTATTCACTTTAAACTTATTTCAATTCTATCAGATGTTGTAAATTGCTACTTAAATGTAACACAATTTATGTATCTCTTATCTTATGTCTGGTTCTATCTAGAAACACATGATGAATCATTTAAAGTTCTCTGTAATGAGTCTGTTCTGATAAAATTCTTTTCCATGAAACACGTTTCATGCAAAATTATCTTAAAATAACTTTTTTTGTAGTTTTTTAAAAAATTATTTCTTTATTGGGGAATTAATGTTTTACATTCAACAGTAAATACAATAGTTTGTACATGCATAACATTACCCAGTTTCCCATTTAACAATACAACCCCCACTATGTCATTTATCATCCTTCATGGACCTGTATTCTCCCCACCCACCCACCCCAGAGTCTTTTACTTGGGTGCAATATGCCAATTCCAGTTCAGGTTCTACTTGTGTTTTCTTTTCTAATCTTGTTTTTCAACTTCTGCCTGAGAGTGAGATCATTCCATATTCATCCTTCTGTTTCTGACTTATTTCACTCAACATGATTTTTTCAAGGTCCATCCAAGATCGGCTGAAAACGATGAAGTCACCATTTTTTACAGCTGAGTAGTATTCCATTGTGTATATATACCACAACTTGCTCAGCCACTCATCTGTTGTTGGACACCTGGGTTGCTTCCAGGTCTTGGCTATTACAAATTGTGCTGCCAAGAACATATATGTACACAGATCTTTTTGGATGAATGTGTTGGGTTCCTTAGGATATATCCCCAGGAGAGGAATTGCAGGGTCATAGGGTAGGTCCATTTCTAGCCTTCTGAGAGTTCTCCAGACTATTTCCCACAGAGGCTGGACCAATTTACATTCCCACCAGCAGTGCAGGAGGGTTCCTTTGACCACACATCCTCTCCAGCATTTGCTGCTGTTACCTTTTCTGATGTATGACATTCTCACAGGAGTGAAGTGATATCTCATTGTTGTCTTGATTTGCATTTCTCTGACAATCAGAGACTTGGAGCATTTTTTCATGTGTTTCTCGGCCTTTTGGATCTCTTCTGTGGTGAATATTCTGTCCAAGTCCTCCCCCCATTTTTGGATGGGGTTATTTGTTGTCTTGTTGTTGAGTCTGGCAAGCTCTTTATATATGTTGGTTATTAAACTCTTATTTATGACATGTAAAGATCTTCTCCCATTCTGTGAGGGGTCTCTTGGTTTGGGTGGTGGTTTCTTTTGCTGTGAAGAAGCTTTTTAATTTGATGTAGTCCCATAGGTTTATACTTGTCTTAGTCTTCTTTGTAATTGGATTCGTTTCATTGAAAATGTCTTTAAAATTTATGCGGGAAAGAGTTCTGCCAATATTTTCCTCTAAGTATCTGATAGTTTCTGGTCTAACATCCAAGTCCTTGATCCACTTGGAATTTATTTTTGTATTCGGTGATATACAGTGATTCAGTTTCATTCTTCTGCATGTTTCAACCCATTGTTTCCAACACCATTTGTTGAAGAGACTCTGCTTTCCCCATGTAATAGTCTGGGCCCCTTTGTCAAAGATTAGATTTCCATAGGTGTGGGGCCTCATTTCTGGGCTCTCAATTCTATTCCACTGGTCAATGTGTCTATTCATGTTCCAGTACCAAGCAGTTTTGATGACAATGGCCCTATAATACAGTTTGAGATCTGGGAGTGTGATGCCTCCAGTTCTGTTCTTTTTTTCTCAAGATTGTTTTGGCAATTCTAGGTCTTTTCTGGTTCCAGATAAACATTTGTAGCATTTTTTCTATTCTCCTAAAAAATGTGCTTGGGATCTTGATGGGGATAGCATTAAATTTGTAGATGGCTCTGGGTAATATATTCATTTTGATGATGTTAATTCTTCCAACCCATGAACAGTAGTTTCTTATAAAAAGTAAGGAAGAGGAAGAACATTTGAAATAAGTCATAATCCTGACATTCAGAGACAACACTAGTAATATTTTGTAGTACATCATTCTGGCTTTCTTTTATTACTAAAGATGTAATGACAATTTTGAGACTTGCTTATTTTTTATGTAATATACTATAAACCTGTTTCTGTGCCATTAAATGTTCTGTAACATATGTAGAGAATATAAGATTTTGGGGGCTGGGAGGTGGTGCACTCGGTTAAGTGCACATAGTACTATCGAGCCCCACCTGCGTTGTTGATGCATCACAACTGGTAAAACAGGTTTGCAGGTGTCTTTCTCCCTCTCTGTCTTCACCTCACCCCTTAATTTCTCTCTGTCCTATCGAGTGAAATGGGGAGCAGAGATGATCACCAGGAGCTGGGGATGCCTAGTGCCAGCATGGCACCTAGTCCCAGTGATAACCCTGGAGGCAAAAGGAAAAGAGAGACTATAAGGTGTTTTTGTTTGTTTATTTGTTTTTGTTTTTGCCTTCAGGCTTATCGTCTTGGTGCCTGCACTATGAATCCTCTGCTTTTGGAAATTATTTTTCCCTTTTGTTGCCATTGCTATTTTTGCTGTTGTTGTTGGATAGGTCAGAGAGAAATCAAGAGAGGAAGGGAAGACAGAGGTAGGGAGAAAAAGATGGACCACCTGCAGACCTGCTTCCCTGCTGTGAAGCGACCCGCCCCTGCATGTTGAGGTGGCAATCGTTGTGTTGATTAGGTTGTGATCAGCAGATGCAATATTATTTGATATGGATTGGGAGATGCATACGGGAAAGTGGGCTCTACCCAAGGGTTCCAGGACTGGGGGAAGTAGAGGCTCTATAGTGGAGATGTGAGGTTCCTGCTGTCTTAGGGTTCAAAAAGACAATCGATAGTTAATGTTATCATCACATTATTTGGTAATTGGGTTAACTTTGAAAATGTGGACACATTTCTTACCAACTAAGCTTAAGTGATGTTTTCTCTCAGAACTCTTGGCACACATGATTATACTGTTCATTTGACCTACTTATTCATTTTATCGTCTGTTATCAGTTTTCCATGTGTTGCCCACAAATTACATTGCACACAGTTTCTGTCTCACTGGAGATGTATCTATTATAATTTATTTATTTATTTTTATTTTTTATTATCTTATTTATTTGATAGAGACAGCTAGAAATTGAGAGGGAAGGGGGTGATAGAGAGTGAGAGAGACACCTGCAGCACTGATTCACCACTTGCAAAGCTTTCCCCCTGCTTGTAGGGACTGGGGGCTTGAACCTGGGCCCTTATTCATTGTAATATGTGTGCTCAACCAGGTGCGCCAACCATCTGGCCCTTGTTATATCTATTTTATACCCCTAAACAACTATCTGAGTGCATGGCACACTAGAAATGCATGATAATTCCCTGTTAAATTTAATTGCAGTTATTTTTTTCTTACAGATTTTAGCATAGTACTTAGAACATAGTAAAGTCCATAGTACTTAGAACATAGTAAAGTCCCAATGAATATTTTCTGATTGATCATAATATATTTGTACTTAAAAATGTCATATTTATTTTAATGAGAGAGCTACAGAGAGAAAAATACCAGAGCACTGCTCAGCTTTGGCCTATGGTGGTGCTGGGGAATTGAGCTTGGGATTTTGTAGCCTAAGATATGAAAGTCTTTTGGTTTATGTTCTCTCTCCAGCCAATATATTTATACTTTTATCTAGTTTGATCCTGAGATGTAAACTCTGAAAAACTGGCAGCACTGTAAAAAAACAAAACAAAACATTGAGTGTATACCCATCTCTCCCTCTCTCTATCTCCCTCTCTCTCTCTTCCTCTCTCTCTCTCTGTCTCTCTCTCTCTCTCTCTCTCTCTATATATATATATATATATATATATATATGTATATATATATATTAGGAAATTGATATTACATTTTTAATATTAAAATTTGTTGCAGAAGGCAGTTTACATCTCTTTTATGGGCTTTGGTTTAGTCTCAAGTCTTCACTATTCAGGGCCTGATGTTTATATGCACTTGACAACTTCAGATGTGGAGTTCGAAGTTATAGATAGTTTTTTTGCCATTGTTTTATAATAGTATTGGTGGGAGTAACTGCAGAGAACCTTCCACAGTCACTTCAGGTCTTTTTGGCTATTTATGATACATTAGATTTTATTTTACTACATACATAAGTTGTATCATTTCTTCCCAAGTGTTTTTGCCTCCCACGAATGTTCTTATCGATTGACTCAAGTAAGCTGAATTCATGTTTCCATAGAAATTAGAAATAATAAATTTATATTACTATGATTATAGTTTTATTGTTCCATAAAGACATTTACAAATGAAAAATTTAAATCTGTATGCTAGATAAATCTGTCCATTTTGCTTTCAGAATGATAAATATGCTTGAAAAGTTTCAGTGTAATCCAGGCAAATATATTTTTCTTATTACTTACTTTTCCTAGAGGAAACATATCTACTGAGAATTGATGAGTTTTCATCTTCCTTTCCCTTATTTAATTTCAGGGAAAGCAAATGAAAAACGTATACTATAAAGATCAGATTCATAACTTAATCTTTCAAAGTGTTCCTTCTGTATTCTGATAGATTTTTTTTTAAAGCATGAGGACCACCATTTATTTTTATCGTTCTTGTAATCAGTGAATAGGTTGAGCTTAATTTTATTGACACTCCTTTTTAAAACAATTCAGCCTGATTTCAGAAGTGACATCCTCTGCATCAGAGAGGACTAAACTATGCAAAGTGGCGTCCTTTGAGGAATACTCATTACCAGAATGGTAACAAGGAACTCAGCTCAAGCAGTTCCTATAGTGATTACAAACTGGCTCCCTTCCCAGCTCTTAACAATTTCGGCGTGTTTTTCTTGATTGACCATCAGTCTTTAGCATGTCTCTAACACTATACATGCTCACACACATTCACACACACTCACAGCCAGACCTAGTACACACAAGATAAACAAACAGAAAACTCATATTAAACTCAAGGAACAACTTATGCAGAATGATTTAATTATTTTTGCAAAGAAAAAAAAAGTGATACCTATTTTGTTAGATGTTTTGGAATATGAAGAATCCATAAAGTTTGACTCAAGGTTTTTCAGAAGACACTGTAGAATATGTTTTAGTGATCCAGATGTTCACAGTCTATAACTAAGGCTCTCTGACATAAATGTTTTGGAGTCTAAACACTTTGCCAGATTAATCATTCTAAAATGAATTTGCACCAGCTTCAAAAGTTGTTGGTTCATTTATTTATTATTTCTGCCATTTGCCTTTGGGACGTTAAACATGTTCCAAGCTCTGTCCCATACAGAATGACAGCATTTCTCTATTGAAACCCCATGTTTATTATGTCTTCAGCATCACTTTTTCATGCATAAGCCTGGTTATCTTTTAACACGGATTTGACCATGTTACCCTCCTGCTTGAAACATTTCATTGAAGTTCCATCACAATTTGCATAAGGTTCAAACTCCTTTTCATAGTTAGAGGCCTTATGTGATGCCTCTTCCCCTTTGCCCCTCTCCTTTTTATTAGAATTGTAGGAGTCTTTTTCTTCGTGGAAGCTGATGTAATTATTTAATAATATCCTGTCTTTCTCATCCATTTTTGTTTTCACTAATATTCCCAGCAAATTTCATGGACCTTCACAGGTGGACTCAATACATTTAAAATAGAGCAAAGCAGGGACCAGGTGGTAGAGCACCTGATAGAGTGTTTCTGTTACCAGGTATAAGGACTCTAGATCAAGCACCACCTTGGGGGAAGGGGCTTCAAAAATGGTAAGGCAGTGCTTCAGACATCTCTCTATTTTTTAAAAATTTATACTTGTTTTTAAAATTACTTTTTTACTGGATAGAGACAGCCAGAAATTGAGAGGTAAGGGGTTGATAGGGAGAAAGACAGAAAGACACCTGCAATACTGCTTTACCACTGGCAAAGCTTTCCCCTGCTGGTGCACACCAGGGGCTTGAACCTACATCCTTGCACATTGTAGCATGTGTGCTCAACTAGATGTGCCACCCCTGGCCCCTCTCAGACATCTCTCTCTCTGCCTCTATATTACTCTCTGTCTCTGAAAGAAAGAAAGAAAGAAAGAGAGAAAGAAAGGAAGGAAGGAAGGAAGGAAGGAAGGGTGGGTCGGTCACTGGGAGTGACTCAATGCTGGCACCAAGTCTCATCTTAACACTGGTAGCAGAAAAAGTAAGAAAGAAAGAAAAAGAGAGAAAGAAAGACAGTAAGAAAGAATTTGAAAAAGAGACAGAAGAAGAATAAACAATCACGTGTATGCTATTTTGTGAGAACAAAAAACATGAAACTGTTATGGATCCCCAGCAGAACTGAAAAATGAGATGACTTGGATTCAACTCCAGGGCAGTGGCATATTTTCGTCATACAACTAAAACAGTTAAAAACAGTTTTTGTTGTTTTTATTGTCATCGTTGTGTATCACAACTCCAGGCTGACTTTTTCAGCAGAGAGACAGTGAGAAATGGAAAGATTACATAACATTAACTCTTCCCCTCCGGTAAGGTGGAGGTTTCACATCCCTAGCAAAGCAGGCATTTACTCAGCTGTGGTATCTTTCGGCCCCTTTCCACTTTTTCCCGCAAAGCTGTCACTTGACAAAAATTTTATTTCACTTAAAAGTGCTAGTTTTAGTTATTTGGACTAATTTTGTCACTTATGCCAGCTGAGAAATGAATTTAATTTGGATTCTTTAGTATACTGTGAAATAATTTGAAACTAGACTTAAAAGAATAATGCAAGGGAGGGTCCATTTCAATTAAACTTGAAAATTAGGCTAGTTTGTTTTCCTTTCTCCATGAATGTGGAAAATAAACCCTGTCTGATTACAGAAGTAACACATAATTAATTGAGTGAGATAAAATCTGGGAAAAGCTAGGGAGTTGATGTAGTGGAAAGTTTATTGTCCCTGGAGTCAAAATACTTAAATTTAAGTCCCATGTTTTTCCGATAACATGACCTTAGGAATACCATTTATATAAGTTAAGTCTCAGTTGCCTAATTTCCAACTATGACACCATCTCCCCAGACAATAACTTGGGCCCACCTGCATATTAGATGCCAGGCTCAGGCAAAAACTGATGAAGTCATGGGCCCTTTGGAATATACCTAAAATAAACCTACTAGCTTTTTTCTTAAGCGGAGACCTCAAATCTTCATCTGCAATATTCCAGCCTTTAGGTTCATGACTAGTCAATAATTTGTTCTGCTTTATAGCTTAATTCTTTTTCAGCCCCAGGTTTCAGATTCTACCATGATGCCAACTTAACTTCCCTGGGCAGATGACCCCATCAGTGTGTCCTGGAGCTGTACGTCCCCAGACCCCTGTCCCACTAGGGAAAGAGAGAGACAGACTGGGAGTATGGATTGTCCTGCCAACACCCATGTTCAGTGGAGAAGCAATTACAGAAGCCAGACCTCCCACCTTCTGTACCCCACAATGACCTTGGGTCCATACTCCCAGAGGGATAAAGAATAGGAAAGCTTTCAAGGGAAGGGACTGGATATGGAGTTCTGGTGGTGGGGATTGTGTAGAACAGTACTCCTCTTATCCTATGGTCTTGTCAATATTTCCATTTTATAAATAAATTTTAAAAATACCATAAAAAACCTACTTCAGAGTGTTGGAGGCAGTGTTTCATTTCATTTCAGTTGAAATTTGAGCTGAATGAGCTGAACTTTGAACTCCTATGAGATTCTAACTACTGCTTCACCTGTTTGCAGCCAAGTGTGAGAAATCTGGTTTGACTTTCTGTGTTTCAATTTTTATTGGTAGGAGGTACGCCATCTATTTTGTCTTGTATTTAGAAGAATATCTTCATATCCTTTTCTGAACTATGTGTTATGACACTTAGTTTGTAGTCCATTGCTGCAGAACAGTGTAGCCATATATTTTCTACAACCGACCTACTTGTCCATAACTTTCACTGCAATGTGGTTGTTTGTGTCCAAAATCAAGTCACTCACTTGCGTTTTTTTTTTTTCCCCCTTGGGTTGTTGTTGCTTTTGTTGGTGTCACTGCTCCAGGCTGACTTCTTCAGATATAAATACAGAGGCAGAGAATGAGGGAAAGAAACCACAGAACTGAAGCTTCCTCCAGTGCAGTGGAGGCTGACTTTAACCAGGGTCACACATACAGCAAGTCAAAGCAATATCCAAGAGAGGTATTTTGTTGGTCCAAGATGCATGTTTTATAATCCTTCTATTATTTAGGAATCGTATTCATAGGAGAAAGAAGGGTATTTGTTTTAGAGATTGTAGATGTTAGTATGTTTATTCATGTGCATTTCCAGTGAGGAGTTTAGATTGCCTAATTCTTTTATTAGTGACTGATAAAATTATGATAGGGGTATAATTCCACACAACTCCCACCACCAAAGTACTGTGCCTCCGCCCCGTCCAGTGTTAACTACTGTATTTCTCCCAAGGTCACAGATTCTCCCTCCTCCCAAGTGTTCATGTGTTTCAAGTCTTTATATTCCACATATGAATGAACTTATTTGGTAGTTATCCATCATTTTCTTATTCAGATCAATAAGCATAGTCATTGTCAGTCAGTTCCATTCCTTTTGTCCTAAAGGACACGGTATAGTGTTTCTAAACTACAGAGTAGTTAGTACTCCACTGAGTGTATGTCCCATGATTTCCTTTTTTTTTTTTGTACTTCTGAGATTCAAATGAGTGATTTTCATTCCATTATTAGAGATTCCCTACTTAATTCCCCTTACTCTAATTCTCTAATTCTCCTTCTTCTTCTTCTCCATCTTCTTCTTCTTTTTCTTCTTCTTCTCCTTCTCCTCCTTCTCCTCCTCCTCCTCCTCCTCCTCCTCCTCCTCCTCCTTCTTCTTCTTCTTCTTCTTCTTCTCCTTCTTCTCCTTCTTCTCCTTCTTCTTCTTCTTTCTTCTTCTTTCTTCTTTTTTCTTCTTCTTCTTTTTTTGCCTCCAGGATTATTGCTGGGGCTCGGTGCCTGCACTATGAATCCACTGCTCCTGGAGGCCATTTTTCCCATTTTGTTGCCCTTGTTGTTGTGCTTTTAATTATTCTTTATAGTTTTTTTCTTTTTAATTTTCCCCCCAGATATTTTAAACTTTTAATGAGAAAGACGAAAAGACATGCACCAGAGAAGGACATAGGCTATTCTGGCAAAGATGGAAATGAAGACTTGCTTTGACTAATGCTGAAATATGTAGGAATATGTTTTAAAAAATCCTAAAAATCCTCTTTATTACCTTTGGGTCAACTGAAAAAAAATCGGTCCACTTATGGAGCAAATATCTGAAAAATATTAAGTAGACATTAAAAAAAATATCTTAGGGGGAGTCGGGCTGTAGCGCAGCGGGTTAAGCGCAGGTGGCGCAAAGCACAAAGACCGGCTTAAGGATCCCGGTTCGAACCCCGGCTCCCCACCTGCAGGGGAGTCGCTTCACAGGCGGTGAAGCAGGTCTGCAGGTGTCTAGCTTTCTCTCCTCCTCTCTGTCCTCCCCTCCTCTCTCCATTTTCTCTCTGTCCTATCCAACAACAATAATAACTACAACAATAAAACAACAAGGGCAACAAAAGGGAATAAATAACTAAAATAAATATTAAAAAAAAAAAAAAAAAAAAAAAAAAAAAAAATATCTTAGATGAAGTTAGCTTTACTTAAAAAACATATTTTCCGTGTACTGTCTTCAGCTCTAGAATTACAAGTCTTTTTTATGTCTTGAATGTTTATTGCCGAGATATGTAACTTTATTATTAGTAGTAATTAATTGGCTACTAAATTCCTCTTTCCATCATGAATCCTTATAATGAGATCAGGGTTATAAAAATGAAGTTTATATTATTTCACCCATTTATCTCTTGAGCAAGCTGGGTGACAATATAAAGGAGTCATCACCATCTAACTTTCAAATATGGTTTTCAACACAGCTGGGCTTTGACTGTTGATGGCCCGTTTTATTTTGAGAATTATCAAATACTTAATGTTTGAGTCTACCCAAGTGAGGGTCACGATTTTCTGCTTTATAACAGTAAATAAAACAATAAATTCATTTATTTACTAAGATGAATTTCATCAGTTTTTTGCCATTGGTTTAATAGTTGACCTTTTTGTAATTGAAATAATAGCTAATTAAGAATAAGTGATGCTGGGAGTCGGGCTGTAGCGCAGCGGGTTAAGCGCAGGTGGCACAAAGCACAAGGACCGGCATAAGGATCCCGGTTCGAACCCCGGCTCCCCACCTGCAGGGGAGTCGCTTCACAGGCAGTGAAGCAGGTCTCAGGTGTCTATCTTTCTCTCCTCCTCTCTGTCTTCCCCTCCTCTCTCCATTTCTCTCTGTCCTATCCAACAACAACTACAACCATAAAACAACAAGGGCAACAAAAGGGAATAAATAAATAAAATAAATATTAAAAAAAAAGAATAAGTGATGCTGTGCTATTATTTGAATAGAGATTTCTTAATATTTGATTGCTCCAAGGAAACTGACTTTGAAACACTATTGTATGAAATAGGCTTTGGTCTCATCTCCCCTCCTTTTTTCTAAATATCAGCATTTTTCTGAAAAAAAAAAGAACTTAGTTGCATTTATGTAATTTGGCTTAAGAGGGTTTTTTAAAAAAGGAGAGTGGACGAATTAATGACAACGAAAGAAAAAGAGAAAAATATGTGTGTGTGTGTGTGTGTGTGTGTGTGTGTAAATTTTCTACTTTTGATGTACTTGGAAGTGCTCTTTGGAGTTTTGCCATTAAAGACAAATTCTTCAGGAGTACTAGAGAAATGATAGTGACATTAACAGGCGATCTCTAGTGTTTCAAAGTCATCAGTAAGGTCTGTTTAAAACGAAATGATCACAAGCCCAGATTGCAATCAGACACTTAACACTGTGAATGAAGTAGAGAACTGAGTGAAAGGGGAAGCCACAGCTGCCTTTAAAGATTCAGTGTTTAAACTCAAAGTGTCTCATGAAGTCACTTCTGTTCACTTTAGTGGTTCACTCGTTCAACAAATATTTACTGACTGCCACTTGCCAGATAGCTTCTTCTTCTTCTTTTTTTTTTTACTGAGTTAACATAGTAGTATGACTTATAATGTATGTTTCAGATATATAGCATTATCATTATCATTAGATATCATTGTATCATGTCAATACTATAAGTCTAGTTTCTCTCCGGTACCATATAGTTTATCCAATGACCACTTCATTTTTCTTTTTTTAATGTTTTTTTAAATTATTTATTGGACAGAGACAGAAATCAGGAGGGAAGAGGGAGACAGAGACCAAAGAGATAGAGAGACACCTGTAGCACTGCTTCACCTGTTGTGAAGCTTCCCCTCTGCAAGTGGGGGCCAGGGGAGGAAGGTTATACAAATCTAGAAATGTGATTGGGATTCAGATTTTGGTTTGTTTGACCGAAGGTCTCTTTTCTGTCTCCTATTATCCCAGAAATAAGCTAGTACAAATTCAAATGGAAAAAGACTTCTTGTTTATATTTGAGTTTTATTAACTCAGTATAATCAAGTGTCTTCTGTTGTCCTGTAGGCCATGACAAATTAACTAGACTATAGAAAGGAAAGATTGACAGCTTGAGTTCTGATTGATTTTTCTCATGTTAGTGCCCCATACTCAGAGGCATTTGCTAGGGTATGTACCTCAGGTACCCAAACTGCAACTGACCTTCTGTGCTCTCTGTATTTTGACTCTTGTCTTTAACTTGCTCAGTATTTCTTCTCAGTATTGGAAATAGGAACAGAAAATGAACTAGATCATTGGACTGACAATTGAATTGGTCCTTATTATTAATTCAGGTTGCTTGCTATGAATGGGGCCTCCTGCCCCAGATTTTAGATGAAGTTTTATCTTGTATTCACACCCTTTGGCTGCTTATGTATTTAACTCCGTGGGGACACTTTCACTGATTCCACTTCTTTTCCAAAATACCTGATGAAAAATCTGTAGTTATTAATTTCTCTGTTGTTTGTTTATGGTAACATTGATTGTGGTTGTATTACCAGTTATTTCAGCAACTGACTGCATCATCATCATCATCATCATTTTAATTGGTATGGGAGTTAGTAATTGTACCTAGGTTGTTATATTTGGAATGTAAAAGTGACCCATTTTTCTCAGGTGAAAACTTCTTGAAATTTAGAACAAAGATTTATCTTTTGAATATATAGGCTAGCAGCTACATTTTGGTTTTCTTATATTCTCTACTCAGCTAATTTCAATTTCCTGTATTCCCAGAATGACGCTTTGAGAATTACTAATCAAACTGTGAAAAATGAAAAAAAAAATCAGTAAGGACATAGAAGATTTTGACCATTTACCAAACTTGATCTAATGGAAATTTCAGAATCCTGTACCCAATAATTAAAAATCTAGTGTTTCCAGTCTTGCAGTGAATATTTATAGTGTAGCCGAATGCTGAGGCATAAATACAATTCACAAAGCAGAAAATGTTGATATAATACAGACAACACTTTTTATCACTGTATAATTAATTTACAATGAATAACAAAAAACTGGTTTTAAAATCTCCAATATATCCGAGTTAAAAAAAAAAAAAAACCTTTACTTTGAAGTAATTTCTTACTTAGGAGCATGCAGTAATTCTTCCTTTATTTTTTATCAATAATGTACTTATGGCACATAAGAATAGACAAATTGGGGGGGTGCTGCAGGGCAGTGGGTTAAGCGCATATGGCGTGAAGCACAAGGGCCAGCTTCAGGATACCCACCTGCAGCACCCCACCTGGGACTTCACCAGTGCTGAAGCAGGTCTGCAGGTGTCTATCTTTCTCTCCCTCTCTCATCTTCCCCTCCTCTTTCGATTTCTCTCTGTTCTATACAACAACAATGACATCAATAACAGCAACAATAATAACCACAACAACGATTAAAAAAGAAACAACAAAGGCAACAAAAGGGAAAAAAATAGCCTTCAGGAGTAGTGGATTCCTAGTGCAGGCACTGAGCCCCAGTGATAACCCTGGAGGCAAAAAAAAAAAGAAAAATAGACAAATGGGGATGGGGCTTCTATTGATATTTTATTTAATTCTGCAGTTTTCTTTTAAAAAATATTCACAATTAAAAATAAATAAGAACGCTAAAGCCACATACACAGTCATATGAACTTTATAGGAGAGGAAAATAGAGGCAGTTTCTTAGACTTAAAAACCCAGAAATGTTCTACTACTAGATCTTTTTTTTAAAATTTTTTAAATATTTATTTAATTTATTTATTCCCTTTTGTTGCCCTTGTTGTTTTATTGTTGTAGTTATTATTGTTGTTGTCGTTGTTGGATAGGACAGAGAGATGGAGAGAGGAGGGGAAGACAGAGAGGGGGAGAGAAAGACAGACACCTGCAGACCTGCTTCACTGCCTGTGAAGCGACTCCCCTGCAGGTGGGGAGCCGGGGTTCGAACCAGGATCCTTATACTGGTCCTTGTGCTTTGCGCCACCTGAGCTTAACCCACTGCACTACAGCCCGACTCCCCTACTACTAGATCTTATCTAAAAGAATTGTAAAGTCAGAAAAGTGTTAGAATCTATTTTATTTCATTGAGCATTCATATCTTTTCCTTTAAAAGCTAGTACATGGATATAATTTGGGAGCTTTTTACTCTTCTAAGAACTCTTAACTTCCAAAAGTTAACAGTTTTGAAGTAATAGTAGTAATATAATACTGACTTGTCAAGAGCATTTGAAAAAACAATGTGTGTCCCAATGAAGTAAATTCAGCATGCCCAGAATCAGAAAAGATTATTGAAATGCTTAATGTTTAATTAAAAATGTTTAAATGTAGGTGCATTATTGTATATAATACTATGTTACAATAAATAAATATTGAATTTTAATGATTGAGAATCAATGCTTTATTTACCATTATTCATATCAATTATTGTTCTGTATTTTAGTGTAATGACAGTGTGTTATATTTTGCATTTATTTATATGCTTTAAGTATACAATGTAGATCTTGGAATGAAAAAATACATGTTTAAAGTATATGAACTATAAATAACCCTATATGTACTATATATATTATAATTGATGATTTAAAGTAAATTTTTATGCTACAATATTTTATCCTAATTTGCTTTTATTGAAACTAGAGTTTTTTATATTTTTATTTATAAAATGGAAATATTGACAAGACCATAGGATAAGAGGGGTTCAATTCCACACAGTTCCCACCACCAGAACTCCATATTCAATCCCCTCCCCTGATAGCTATCCTATTCTTTATCACTCTGCAAGTATGGACCCAGGATCATTATGGGATGCAGAAGGTGGGAGGTCTGGCTTCTTTGTTTCCCCACTTAATATGGGTGTTTACAGGTCAATTCATACTCCCAGCCTGTTTCTCTTTCCCTAATGGGGTAGGGATCTGGGGAGGTGGCTCCAGGACTTAAGATTTTATACAAATAAACTTGATTACTTACTTACTCTCTACTTCTGTAGTGCTAAGTATTAAGGTTCTCTAAATACACATAAGAAAGATCTCAGGTATTGGGAATTGTACCCCTCTTAGCCTATGGTCTTGTCAATATTTTTTATTTTATAAATAAATAAATAAATAAATGAATAGGGGCTAGGTGGTGCACCCCATTAAGTACACACATTATAGTGTACAAGTCTCTGGGTTCAAGCCTCTAGTCCCCATTTACAGGGGAAATCTTCACAAGTAGTGAAGAAGGTCTACAGGTGTCTCTCTGCCCTTTCTATTTCCCTCTTTCCACTAAATTTCTTTGTGTTCTTTTTTATTTTATTATTTATTTATTTATTTTTATTTATAAAAACGAAGCATTGACAAAGCCACAGGATAAGAGGGGTACAACTCCACATAATCCCACCATCAGAACTCCACATCCCATCCCAACCCCTGATAGCTTTCCTATTCTTTATCCCTCTGGGAGTATGAACCCAAGGCCATTGTGGGATGCAAAAGGTGGAATGTCTGACTTCTGTAATTGCTTCCCAGCTGAACATGGGTGTTGGCAGGCAGATCCATACTCCCAGGCTGCCTCTCTCTTTCCCTAGTGGGGCAGGGCTCTGGGGAAGTAGAGCTCCAGGACATATTGGTGGGGTTGTCTGTCCAGGGAAGTCTGGTTGTCATCATGGTAGCATATGGAACCTGGTGGCTGAAAAGCCAAACAATTGTTGATTAATTCCTAAGGGTCTGTGGCTATACTAGTTTTTTTTTTCCCCTGAGCCTGAAATTGGAAATGCAGGTGGATCCAAGTTATTGTCTGGGGAGTTGATGTCATGGCTGGAAAAAAGGACCAGAAAGCTGGATCAGGGAAGAGAGTAGCTCCCAAGTATGAGCTCACATTCTTTGATCATGAGTAGGAACATTTTAAGCTGCTCCAATATCAACCCATCTTCCTCAGGTGTAGCATAGTGTATGTTGTCCAGCCCCTTTTCAGAGGATAGAACATTCTCTACCATTGTTGATCCAAGTTGAGGGCAAGTTCCTATGGAGGCCCACAAAGGGGTCTGTTTTGTTCTTCCTGATAGAGATGACCAGTAACACTGGAGAGAGGGGTTTATTCAAGGTCTAGGCCCATCATGTCTGTTTGGGAATCTCAGGACTCCCCGACTAGGACCCCAGGTGATCAGGTGGCCTGAGTGACTAAAAAGTCATCATTAAAGTATGCCAGTCTCTTGCCCTTGTTCAGCTTTTGCAATTTTTGCTTTGATAAGGTTAGCTTTGGAGTGAGTGAAGGAAGTGTAATAGGAGGTAGATGAGGAGGGTATCCAAGTCTAAGTAGACACTATTTCATTATGAACTTGATACTGACTCACTACAGACTATTGTGTATTTTTGCTTTCATATATATATATATATATATATATATATATATATATATATAGTCTTTTTAAAGGCAATAGATAGTTATTCCTATAAGCACATTATTTGGCAATTGGGTTAACGTTTAAAAAACCCCTTTGTTAGGACTTGCTGTATCATACACAATATCACCATAATTTATTTTGCCCTAATTTATGGATGCATGTGAACCTATGCTTTATCTCATGGGACTTGGTCTATATCTAGGCTTTGGGATTGTGTTAGGAAGTGAACCCCCTGGAATAGAATTAGAGAATCCTATGAAAGAAAAGGTCTCACCTGAGTAATGAGGCTGAAGGGTTGACATTCCATGCCTGATGTCTCTGGACACAATCTGCAATGAAGCATGCTGAGGTGGTACTCTTAGGTTGGGATTGGCAGATGCAATATCATTTGGTATGACTTGATAGAAGCATGCAGGAAAGTGAACTCCACCATAGAGGTTCCAGACTGGAGGAAATATAGGCTCTTTTGAGGAAGTGGGAGGTTCCTGCTGACTTAGAGTTTAAGAAGGCAATAGATAGTTATTGCTGTAATCACATTATTTGGCAATTGGGTTAACTTTGAAAAATCCCTTTGTTAGGATTTGCTGTATCATACACACCAGGTGGCTGATTGTCAGAGAAATGCAAATAAAGACAATATAAAGATAACAGCTCACCTCAGTGAGAATGGCATACATCAAAAAAGACAGCAGAAACAAATGCTGGAGAGACTGTGGGGACAAAGGAACCTTTCTGCACTGCTGGTGGGAATATAAATTGGTCCAGCCTTTGTGGAGAGCAGTCTGGAGAACTCTCACAAGACTAGACATGGGCCTTTTATATGACCCAGTAATTCCTCTCCTAGGGATATACTCTAAGGACTCCATAACACCCAACCAAAAAGATATATGTACACCTATATTCATAGCAGCACAATTCATAATAGCTAAAACATGAAAGCAAACCAGGTGCCCAAAAGCAAATGAGTGGCTGAGAAAGCTGTGGTATATATACACAATGTAATAATACACAGCTATTAAGAACATTGAACCGACCTCTGTGACCCATCTTGGATGGATCTAGGAGGAATTATGTTAAGTGAGCTAAGTCAGAAAGATAAAGCTGAATATGGGATGATCCCATTCATTAACAGAAGCTGGGAAAGAAGAACTCAGAGCAGGATCTGACTGAATTCGGAGTAGGGCACCAAAGTAAAAACCCTGGGGTGAGGGTGAGGGTGGATGGGGGATGGGTTGGGACTCAGTCTTTTGGTGGTGAGAATGGTGTTTATGCACACTCCTATTAATTTGTAGTCATATAAATCACAAATTAATAGGAGAGGGGAAATTGATTGAATATATCAAACTTTTTAATTTCTGTTCTATCAAATAAAAAAAGATTTTTTAAGAAACATATATAAATATCTTTCGTACTAATGGCTACTAACTACTAGAAAACAGTTGATTAAAAAACTTTTGTATTCTGGACAGAATTATATGTATTTCTTAAGGCAGTTCAGCCAGATACTTCAGGCTATGTTAGAGCAAGAAAACCTAAAAGTAGGATATTTTGTGTAGTTTTAGAAATGGTTCAGAAATGGTTTAGAAATTTTGAAGATGGAAAAAGAATACAACAGTCATTCTAAGTGAAAAGGTACTTTACACCTTATTACAATCAGTATATTTATTGGCATTGTGTAGGGTATGGTTCTTGTTTTCATTTTATGGCCATTTGAGATGTTAATTTTAACATGGGTATAAAGATATTTTAATGTGCAAGCAACTAAATAGAATAATTGTAAGTAAACTAACGTCAGAAATCAACCTATCTTATTATTATGATGCTATTATTATTATTATTATTATTATCATTATTATTATTATTATTATTACCACCTCCAGGGTTATCACTGGGGCTCAGTGGGGGCACCATAAATCCATTGCTCCTCACGGCCATTTTTTTTTTCTGTTTTATTGGATAGGACAGAAAAATTGAGAAGTGAGGAGAAAATATAGAGGGGGAGAGAAAGACCTGCTTTACTGCTTCAGAAGCAAACCCCTGCAGGTTTATTATCATTATTATCATTATTTTTTAAAATTTTGATTTATTTAATTTTATTTCTTTTATTTTTTTAAAAAAATTATTTGTAAAAAGGAAACACTGACTAAACCATAGGATAAGAGGGGTACGACTCCACACAATTCCCACCACCAGAACTCCCTATTCCATCCCCCTCCCCTGATAGCTTTCCTATTCTTTAACCCCCTGGGAGTATGGACCCAAGGTCATTGTGGGATGCAGAAGGTTGAAGGTCTGACTTCTGTCATTGCTTCCCCTCTGAACATGGGCGTTGACAGGTCGATCCATACTCCCAGCCTGTCTCTCTCTTTCCCTAGTGGGGAAGGGCTCTCAGGAAGCAGAGCTCTAGGACTCATTGGTGAGGTTTTCTGTCCTGGGAAGTCTGGTTGGCTTTATGCTAGCATCTGGAACCTGGAGGCTGAAAAGAGAGTTAACATATAAAGCCAAACAAATTGTTGAGCAATCATGAACCTTTAGGCTGGAATCCTATGAAAGGAAAGGTCTCACCAGAGTAATGAGGCTAAAGTATTGACATTCCATGCCTGATGTCTCTGGACACAATCTGCAATGAAGCATGCTGAGGTGGTACTCCTTGCATTGATTAGGTTGGGATTGGTGGATGCAGTATCATTTGGTATGGATTGAGAGAAGCATGCAGGAAAGTGAGCCCCACTCTAGAGGTTCCAGGACTGGGGGAAGTATAAGCTCTATAGAAGAAGTGGGAGGTTCCTGCTGTCTTAGGGTTTAAGAAGACGATAGATAGTCATTGCTATAATGACATTATTTGGTAATTGGGTTAACTTTGAAATATCCCTTTGTTAGGATTTTCTGTATCATACACAACATCACCATAATTTATTTCCTTTGACATTATTTGTATATAGCTGTGCCACTGGTTGCTTTAAACTTTTTAAGAGTGTCAACATGTCAAAGACTCAGCCTATGTATTAAAAAGACTTATTCTGTGCTTTAAAAAGTTTGAGACATTCAATCAGTTTTTCCCCTCTCATATTAATTAGCGATTTATATGACTACAAATTAATAGGAGTGTACATAAACACCATTCCCACCACCAAAAGACTGTGTCCCATCCTACCCCCCTGACCCCCACACCTTATGAAGCAGAACCTCACCCTCCACCCAGGGTTTTTACTTTGGTGCCAATGTAATTTCTTCTCTTAACTTCCTTCCTACTAAACTTTATCCTAACTCTTTGAAGTTCACTTAGCTATGGGCTTTGCACCTACTGGCCTTTTCATTGTGCACTTTTCATTGTTTTCCTCACAGGACCGTCATGATTTCCACTTGTTCCCTTTACTTACTTTACTCTCTTTTCCTTGAAGAAAAGAGCAAGAAGGCTTTTTATTTTTATTGATTTTTCTCTAACTTAACTCTGCTCCATCCTTTGGTTATGTGATGTCTCAGCAACTCCTCTCTATAGTTCACTTTGCCTACTTAAGCCAACTGCTTCTACACTACTTTATAGTCTGATGAGCTGCTGAGACACTGTTCTAACACTCAAGGTTGCCAGTACTTAGGTTACAGTGTGTTCCTCCCCAAGTCAAGCTTTCAGCTGCCACCAATCTTGAACCCTATGTTTATAACGTCATTCAGTACTTCAAACCCTTCAATATCAGACAACCTTCTCAGATCCCAACTTTATAATAAATGCTCTGGGTTTCAGCTTACACCTTGGTGACTGTATTAGCTTTTCAAAACCTTCAATATATATATTTTTAAATTGTCGATGACTGTTGGAGATTTACCAAACGGAGCATCCAAACCTCAGTCTGAAAGTCTAAAACCATCCTCCTCCCCTAAACCAGCTTCTGTTTATCTTCCAATCATCTTTATTTTCCAGCTGAGTAGATGTACTGCTTACTTTGAAGCATGCTTCTTTTTTTGTTTGAAATTCTTATTTCCCTCCAATCTGTTTTAGTTTAAGCTTGTCCTAGTGAAAGCCTGACCTATTAAAACATAATCTACTTTTATTATCTCATTTGAGAAATTTTCTCATCTGATTTCCCATGGTACTTGAGTTCATAACTTTTTACTACTATTATACATCTTTATTCTTAATATGTAGATTATAAGAGCATAAAACACAGTACTTCAGGAAGAAGATATAATTGCTTCTGTGTTTTTTATTTTTATTTATTTATTTTTCTTTAAGAAAGAGAGCTCAGAAGTTCTGAACTTTTATTTTGGCTGGTGCAGATTGAGGAAGTGAGTCTTTGAATTAGAAGCAACCAATTCTGAGTCAGAGTTATGTATATCACTGATTTTTTTTGTTTTAATTAACTACTAAAAGCAAAATCTGAATACAGTTTTCAATTATTCAAGTTAAGGAAAGCAGGGAATAGAATAAGATGTGAAAAATATTATTAGCTTTTGTCAGGAAAACGCTAGAAGAAGAAGCTTTTGTCAGTAAAGCTGTGTTGCTAAGTAGAAGCAATGAAGAGGATTTTTTTTTAAACTTGGGAGATATTTATTTACTGTCTCATATTACCAGTCATGAGGTCTTGTCTCTTATTAGGAAAATATAAGCATTTTAGCCATTATTGTATTCTATGGAAAACTTCAACATTTTGGTTACAGCAATGAGAGCTCTTTGTTTACGCTGCAAAATTCCTGTTTGAGAAGACCTAAATTTCATCTTACTGTTTTCTTTAACCCTTGTAACATTTTTTAGAAAGTAAAAAAGAATTTTTTTTCAGTGTATTGGAGCAGCAGCAGTCGCGGCATGAATGAATGACACGTTTAAATTAAATTCTCTCATTGGTTGGTGTCTCTACATTTGTTTGTATTTCTTTACATATTAATTTAAATTAATCACATTGAAAACTAATAAGTAAAGAAGGATATGCTAGCTCCTGGGAGAAAAAGGATGCAGCATTTATACAGTATATCATAACTGGTGGGATTAATTCATAACACACAGAGAATCATTGATTCAAATCTGCTGCCTAAATGTGAATCTTAGCTTCACCACTGTTTTAGTTTCATGACCTTTCGATTATATCCTAACAGATATGAGTCAATTTCCTCCTTCCTAAAATAGACATAATAGTTACGTTTTAGGATGGGTGAATATTAATGGAGTATTCTTATAAAGTGCTCAGTGGTGTGCTTAACGTGTAACAAGTATATTTTAATTTATATTTTAGTAAATATGTTTCTAGATAGTGCCATTGATATTCAGTCAAACAGAAAGCAAAAGCACCAGAAGAAAATTGATTATATGTAATTGATATATGTTATCTATAAACTGGAAAAATAAGTGCTAAATAATTGAGAATGTACTGTGCTTAGTTTAGTTTTTTTCTAATATTGGAGACTAATTAAAGTAGACCATAATTATACATGAAGGCTTAAAATTAAAGAAAAATAGATACTTTATTAGATTCCCAGTGATGTAAAAAAGATTGACAGAATAATGTTTGAAGGGAAAAAAATCACTTACATGATCAGACCTTTATTTCAAACAAAAAAAAGGGGGGCGAGGACACACACCATCAATGACCATTTTATTTTTTTTCCCTGTTCACAACTTGGATTTATAGGTACTCCTAATAAGAACAACAAGTTCAGTTGACAACTTCTGTCTATTAGAGTCAGTTTGATGAAACATATTTGTTGAATTGAGAAAGGCTTGGGAATATTTGCAGAGTTTAAAACAGGTTAGTTGTATGAATAATGTAATTTAATTCCAAATTCTTTATAATTATTTTACAAAGGAGGACTAGATCACTTGCTGTAGGAAATTTATAGAGAGGATCTCCACAAGATTGAGAAGAAGGTGCTTCTTTCTTTGTTCTGCATTTTTCCTGGAGAGGGTTGAATAGCTACTATCTTGAAAGCTTTTCTTTCTCCCTTCCCCCAACTCACTACTACATTCAGTAATGGGTCTGATAGAAAATAAAGTAGTGAAAGGGATTACTTTCTTTATATATGAAATTGAAATTGATAGAATTCAACAAATAGCAATTTCAATGCATAGGAAGGTAAACCAGCCAAAGTAAAGTTCTTTTGAAGATAACTCAGAAAATGGATATGTGTCAATTGCAAAGTCTAAAACTGTATTATACATATCTTACACTGAGATGTTTCCTACTTGATGGGGGAAGGAAAGGCTTTTCAATTCGGTCTACTTTGGAAGCAAGAATTAATATCTGGCATCATCAGAATCCATTTCTTCTGAGGCACACTGTCTTTGGTTTGTGAGTAATGGTTTTTATTTCAATAGATGTACTGAAGAAAGGAAGTTTCCCATTCTCATTTTGGGCAGCTGAATGTTAAAATGAAATATTAGTTTCATTGCTGCTTCTTAGACCTTTGAGAATAATGGGGGAGTTGGGAGGGTTGACAGACTTCTAAAGGAATATAATTTGGGGGAGGGAATTTGGCTTATTATTATTTTACGTAAAAGGAAAATGAAGCTTAGTGACTTATTTGTAGCTACACAACTAATGGTAAGGTATTGGGGACTAGAACTGCTGATTGTACTGTTTACTCATCCACATAATTACCAGATGAATAGTTTAGGATAGTCAAAACATTTGTTAACTACTACCTTCCAAAACCCAATTGTACTTCTACCTCTAATGTATCTTTTGAAATACATTTTAAAGAGATATTTTATATCTTAAGATATTTTGTTCTTTTAATCTTTATTACATGTTTTTTTATTTGTGCACATTGTAGCCCACACGGTGTCTCTGAATCATAAAGTGGATTTACCTCAAGAAAGAAAAAATTGAGGGGGCAGAAGATACCTCTCCTAGTAGAGTGCATACATTTTATCATGTGTGAGGGGCTGCATTGCAGTTCCGGGTACCATACAGAAGCATAATTAATGGCATCAGGAGAAGCTCCATTAGTGGAGTGATGCTGTAGTGCTTCTACTTTTTTTCTGTGTATATCTTTCCCTGTATCTGTCTCTCTTTGATACTGAAAAGATAAAAATCCAACAAGATCAGTGGAGTTGTAGATGGCAAAACCTACATGGCAGTTACAACAAAAACAACAAAATAAAAACCTAAGAAAAAAAATCAGTTTCTAAAACAAAGTGTGCAAATTGTATGTATTTGTAAAGTATACATGTAATATGCATTTCAGAATTTGCTAACCAGATGCAAACAGTACGCAAACACTCATAAATGGACCAATTGTAAAATGTTTCATTGGGCATGCAACAGGGAATCTTGTTTTGATAATGTTATTTTAATAAAAATCAAATGTTTTTCACAAATATGAAATATGAAAGAACAGTGTCACTTAAAGTGAAATGGCAAATTCTGAACTTTAATATTACCAAAGATTCAGGCAGTAATTTTGAGGGATATTTTGCTCAATGCTAAGGAAGAAATAGTTCAATTCTTATTCAATTACTTTTTAAAATCATTTCATTGGGGGATTAATGGTTTAGAGTATAGTTGTTGACACATGGGAATAATGTCTCATCTCACCATCATAGAAGGGCAAACATTATAATTAAGGTTCTATGTAAATTGTGGTTGAATAACATATACATATGTGTATATATAAATAGTGTATTCGTATGAATATAACTTAATCTGCTAACAAGGAAAAATTAGGTTTTATTCTCTCTGTTATAAATCCTGGTATAACAGGACATTTTATGAACAAAGGAAAGACTAGTCCTGTTGAAAACAATATAGAACAGACAAATATTTTAAAAAGTTGCAGATCAACAGAAGGAATAATAACAAGTTCAGGGAGGACTGAATGGATGATAAGTGATTTAAAGAGAAAATTTAAGTATTGCTAGTATTACTCTTTCAAACATTCAAAGAATAATTTATACTTTTCTGAAAGTCTTCCAGAATGACAGATGGGAACACTTTTGAACTCAATTTACAAGGCTAGCATTACTGATATTACAACCATGTGAGGAACACATAAGAAAAGAAAATTTCAGGTCTATATCACTGATGAAAATAGATGAAAAAATCCTCAACAACATATTAGTACACTGACTATAATAATACACTAAGGAAGATTATATAATACCATCAAATGTCATTTATTCTAAGAGGTACAAGAGTGGTCTAACATCTGGAGATCAGCCATGTGATATACTACACAACAAATGGAAGTATAGAAATATTCACTCATACTGCCTTTTTTTTCCCTGAGCCTGAAATCTGATATGCAGGTGGATCCAAGTTATTGTCTGGGGTGGATCAGGGAAGAGAGTAGCTCCCAAATATGGGAAAGGTATATAAATATTGTTGACTGTAAACCCCATCTGGGGCCCATATTCAGCTTAAGAGTCTTATGTGACCTCTGCATCCCTGTAGATCTGAGCTCACATTCTGTGGTACTGGTAAAATTTGGGAGAGGGATTTATTCAAGGTTTAGGCCCATCATGTCTGTTTGGGGATATCAGGACTCCCCCAACAAGGGCCCCAGCTGATAGGGTGGCATGATAATGACTAAAGAGTCATCATTAAAGTATGCCAGTCTCTTGCCCTTATTCAGCTTTTGCAGTCCTTGCTTTGATAAGGTTAGCTTGAGGGTGAGTGAAGGAAGTGTAGTAGGAAGTAGGTGAGGAGGGTATCTAAGTCTAAGTAGACACTATTTCATTATGAACTTTATACTGACTCACTGCAGAGTGTTGTGTACTTTTGCTTTCAGGTATATATTTTGCCCTAATTTATGGATACATGTGAACATATGCCCTGTCTCATGGGACCTGGTCTATATCTAGGTTTTGGGACTTTGTTAGGAAATAAACCACCTGGAATGGAATTAGAGAATCCTATGAAAGGAAAGGTCTCACCGGAGTAATGAGGCCGAAAGATTGACATTCCATGCCTGATGTCTCTGGACACAATCTGCAATGAAGCATGCTGAGGTGTTACTGAGGTTGTGTTGATTAGGTTAGGATTGGCAGATGCAGTATCATTTGGTATGGATTGAGAGAAGTATGCAGGAAAGTGAGCCCCACCCTAGAGGACTGGGGGAAATACAGGCTCTAAAGAAGAAGTGGGAGGTTCCTGCTGTCTTACGGTTTAAGAAGGCAATAGATAGTTATTGCTATAATCACATTATTTGGCAATTGGGTTAACTTTGAAAGATCCCTTTGTTAGGATTACTTTGTTAATATACAACATTACCATAATTTATTTCCTTTGACATTATTTGTATATAGCTGTGCCACCAGTTGCTTCTTTTCTCCCTGGTTTAAGCTTTTAAGAGAGTCAGCATATCAAAGACTTGGCCTGTGTTCTGTGCATTAAAAAGTTTGAGACATTCAATTAATTTTTCCCCTCTCATATTAATTAAATAGTGATTTATATGACTACAAATTAATAGAAGTGTTCCTAAACTGAACACCATTCCCACCACCAAAAGACTATAATCCCCCCTCCCCGCACCCCCCCCCCCCCCCCCAGTGAAGCTGAACTTCAGCCCTTGCCCTCAACCCAGAAATTTTTACTTTGGTGCCCTACTCCAAAATCAGTCAAAACCTGCTTTCAGTTTACCTTTCTATTCTTCTTTCTCAACTTCTGTTTATCAGTAGAATCATCCCATACTCATCTTTGTCTTTCACAGGCCCTTTGGTATATAACTAAGATATGCCTACTACTAGCTATCTACAAAACGGAGAACCCCCAACTCTTCATCTGCACTATTCCAGCCTTTAGGTTTATGATTAGTCAACAACTTGTTTGGCTTTATATGTTAACTCTCTTTTCAGCCACCAGGTTCCAGATGCTAGCATGGTGCCAACTAGACTTCCCTGAACAGACAACCCCACCAATGTATTCTGGAACACTGCTTCCCCAGAGCCCCACCCCACTAGGAAAAGAGAGAGACAGGCTGGGAGTATGGATTGACCTGTAAATGCCCAGGTTCAGCAAGGAAGCAGTTACAGAAGCCAGACCTTCCATCTCCTAAACCCCACAATGACTTTGGGTCCATATTCCCAGTGGGTTAAAGAATAGGAAAGCTATCAGGGGAGGGGATGAGATGTGTTCTGATGGTGGGAATTGTGTAGAGTTGTACCCCTCTTATCCTATGGTTTTGTCAATGTTTCCTTTTTATAAATAAAATAAAATAGAAAAGAAAATTCAATCATTGTAATAGATAACAGAAAAGTACATGACAGTAAATAACAACTCACAGTAAAAACTTTCAACTAGTGGATATTGAGACGTTAGATCTCATATAATAACTACATTATGACAAGCAGATTTATGACCAACCCAGAGCTAATACCATATTCAGTGCTGAAAAAAATGAGTTTCCTTTAATAGCAGAAATAAAAAAGTGCTTTGTTCTTTCATTTAATGTAGTGTTGGGATACTTTAATCAGAAAGAATATTTTCTGTTATAGATACTTCTCATAGTAGCATCTCTCTCCAGAGTATACTTGTATACTTGGTATTATTGTGACTCTCAAGGACTAGCTCCTTACATAAAATAAGATAGTCATATATTTTATTATCTGTTGCTTAAATTATAATTTTCAGTCTGGAAGGGAAACTAGTTGATGTGTGAAATAAGGAAAGATTTAAAGCATGTTTTGTGTGATTTTTTTTCTGAATAGTGGCTAGAATTTTTTGTCAACTTGAGCCATGTGTTTTATTATGCCTGTCAAATGGTTATTCCATAATATAGCTGAATTTAAATATATTTAATATTTATGTATTTACACATATATATGTATATTTGCTGATGATTTGAAAAATATTTTACTGAAGAAAAATCTTAAAATTTCAGAATAAAGAGAGAGTAGTTCCAAGGAAAGACATGACTTAATTATGAGATATAATTCAGTAAAAAATATGGATTTCTCATATAAATGAGAAGATTTGACAATGTGCATAATTTAATTGTACAAAGACAAACTTTACTCTGAATGTCTTCTTGGCAAAGAAGGCCCATTAAACCATGTTTCAATACATCCTCTGGGGTGGAGGGTGGGGAGGGTGGGACAATTTGTAGTATACTGTATCGACTTTATGGCTACTGATTCTAAACAAATTTCAGATTACCCTTATTGTCTAATCATATGTTTGGGAGGATGGGCTATTTATGAGATGTTAGCTTTCCAGATGCTCGAACAATGTGCTTTAAATGCTGTATTCATAAAGCACCCCCCCAAGTGCATCAGATTAGCTGTTTCTAATCTTTGAATTCAGAACAAATGTTAGAAAAAGGAACACATGCAGAGTTGTGTAGTCGCTATTACCTCATTAAAATGTATTTATAAGTGAAGTAGACAGAGGAGCAAATGTCTGCACAAAACGTTGCTACTTCATTAATATTTTTTTATTACTAAAGCACTTTCTCTGAAATCTGTCAGCCTAAAGGAAATAAGTAAATCAGTTGTCTTTCATTTTTGTGTTTTGTTTATTTTCTCTGATATGCAAACGCCAAGTTTAAAAGAAATATTTTAGGAGTAAATATGAACTTAGTGAAATTAAAAAAATGTCTCATGTGACTTGTAACAACATCTGGTTCAAAGAATGCATAACACTAGGCTTTAAATAGGGGTTTTCTAAACTTGATCAAAGTTCTATTTTTTTAAATGTAAGGTTTTTGTGTTATTGGAGATGTACTATGTTATGATGGACTTCGTTCCTAAGGTCAAGTCCTTAAAAGAGGGCCTCTTGTTTTTTTAATTTTTATTTATGAAATGGAGATATTGACGAGACCATACGATAAGAGGGTACAATTCCACACAGTTTCCACTACCAGAACTCCCTATCCCATCTCCTCCCTTGAAAGCTTTCCTATTCTTTATTCCTCTGGAAGTATGGACCCAAGGTCATTGTGGGTTGCAAAAGGTGGAACTTCTGGCTTCTGTAATTGCTTCTCTGCTGAACATGGACATTGGCAGGTTGATCAGTACTCCCAGCCTGTCTCTCTCTTTCCCTAGTGAGGCAGGGGTTTGGGGAGGCAATGCTCCAGGACATATTGGTGGGGTCTGTCTGCCCAGGGAAGTCAGGTTGGCATCATGGTAGCATCTGGAGCCTGGTGGCTGAGAGTTAAGGTATAAAGCCAAACAAATTGTCAACTAATCATGTACCTAAAGGCTGGAATATTGCAGATGAAGATTTGGGGTCTCTGTTTTGGAAAAAGCTAGTAGGTCTACTTTAGGTATATTCCAAGGGGCCCATGACTTTACTAGCTTTTGCCTAAGCATGACAGCTAGTATGCAGGTGGACCCTAGTTATTGTCTGGGGAGATTAACATTGGATGGAAAAAGGGCTAGAAGCTGGATAAGGGAAGAAAGTAGCTCCCAAACATGGGAATAGTATATAATTATTGTTAACTGTAAATCCCATTGATTTGATTTGTGGCCCATATTCAGCACAGGAGCCTGTGTAACCTCTGCATCCCTGTAGGTCTGAGCTCACATTCTGTGGTTATGGCTAGAAACATTCCAGGCTGCACTAATTTCAGGACCCATCTTCCTCACCTCTTGTTTTAATAAGAGTAAATAGACATAAGCATGTAAACAAACTCTTCTTTTTTCTCTTTTTAATTAGAAATTTTGTTTAAAATAACTTAGATTTAAAGAAAAAAAGTATGCTAAAAAGGAGTAGAAATACTTTGTTAGCAGAATGATGGAGATATATATGATTAGCAGGGGAGACTGCCTATATCTGATCACACCCAGCAGATATCAAAATCATCCCAAGTACTTCAGTAGAACAGCATCTTTCTTAAATTTAGTTAATAAACCTCTGTGGTTGGTTGTATCTGTGAATTCAGAAATCCATGGCTAGTTAAATGCATCACATATTAACAGACTCATACGGTTCTGATCTGTATTGTCCACGTGTCAACTATCTGTCTTGTCTATCTCTATAGTTAAATGTAGAATCAAATGTACAAGAACAAAAAAATCCTAAAGGAAGTATGGACTCTAGGTGATATAATTGTGTGTCAGTGAAGGTCGATCTTTGATGTTTGTAACCATGTTGATAGGGGGTGTTACTAATGAGAAAGGTCGTTGCTATGTATTATGTATGTATGGGGAAAGATATACGCAAAATCTCTCAATTTTGCCGAGAACCCAAAACTGATCTTCTGTGATATTCTTCTTAATTATTGATTATATTATATGTTGAACTGCCATGTAATGGTTCTTAATTTCCTTGAGGATAGACTTTGTTTCAGCTATCTATTGCTTTATAACCATTAACCTCCAAATCCAGTAACTTAAAACAGCAAGCTTATTTTATTATTATATTGATTGATTCCTTTTTTTCCCCCTTACTACCAGCAGGGTTATTGCTGGAGCTCAGTGCCTGCAAGATGAATCTGTTGCAGCCATTTTATTTAGATAGATAGATAGATAGATAGATAGATAGATAGATAGATAGATAGATAGAATGGATAGAAATTGAGAGGAGGGGGAAGCTAGAGAGAGAGAGAAAGGGGGCACCTTCAGATCTGTTTCATTACTAGTCAAGTTTGCTTCATGTAGGTGGGGAGCAAGGGCTCAAACCTGTGTTCTCACACATTGTACTGTTTGCTTAACTAGGTGACCTGTTGTGCAGCCCCTATATTGATTGATTCCATAGGTCAGGATTTAAAACAGACTCAAAGGGTTCCAGATGCTAACATGAGGTTAACTGGACTTCCCAGGACAGAAGACCCCACCAATGTGTCCTTGAGCCCTGCTTCTCCAGAACCTTGCCCCTATAGGGAAAGAGAGACAGCCTGGGAATATGGATCGACCTGTCAATGTTCATGTTCAGTGGGGAAGCAGTTGCAGAGGCCAGACCTTCCACCTTCTACACCACATAATGACCCTGGGTCCATACTCCCAGAGGGATAAAGAATAGGAAAGATAATCTGGGGAGGGGATGGGATACAGTGTTCTGGTGGTGGGAATTATGTAGAGTTGTACAACGCTTATCCTCTGGTTTTTGTCAGTGTTTCCTTTTTATAAATTAAAAAAAAAAACAGACTCAAGGAATTTTTTTCTGGTTTGATTTTACTCCATGTTGTCTCAAGTAGGAAAATTGAGTTGGCTGGGGTATTATCTGGAGGCTTCTTTAGTCCTGAATCTTCTCCTTGACTGGGCTGACTAAAGACTTATGTATGATCATGCCATGTGGCTTGGAATTCACACAGTATGACACCTGTTTTCCCAGAGAGACCTCTTGAGAGATAGATTTCTGAGAAAGAATTCTAAAAGAGACATGAGAAAGATTGTTGTCTCTTAATGACAAGCCTAAGATGCTGTTTGGCCATTGTTCCATTATAGTCTGTAGATTGAAACAGTAGTAAATAAGTCTGTCCTGACTTTCGGGAAATAGATACAGGCCATATATATGCTTTTAAAATATAGTCTAACATTTTTATTAGTGATTTAATAATGACTGACAAAATTGTAGTATAAGAGGGGTACCATTCCATACAGTTTCCACCACCAGAGTTCCCTACCCCATCCCCTCCATTGGAAGCTCCATATTCTTGAACCCATCTAGGAGTGTGGACCAAAGATCTTTATGAGGTGCAGAAATTGGAAGGTCTGGATCCTGTAATTGCTTCTCTGCTGGACATGGGCATTGACAGGTCAATCCATACCCTAGTCTGTTTCTGTCTTTGCCTGGTGGGGTTAGGCTCTGGGGAGGTGGGGTTCCAAAACACCTTGGTGAGCAGACCATACATCTTGATAGGGCAGTTTTGGCAATGTATGAGTGGTCTTACTCTGAAAGTTATTGCTGATAGTCCAAATTTTACTATTCTATGAATATAACAAGCTTAAAACAAAGACCAGGGCAGTAGCCCAAGTAATAGAGAAGAGGGTCGCATGTCCCAGGCTCCCAGTTTGATCATCAGTTCCTCAGCACAACATATACCAGAGTGATGTTCTGACTTTTCTCTTTCATTTGAAACTCTTTCATATGGGATGCATTAATGAATATTTAAAAATAAAATATAAGTTAACTATGCTGTTATTTATTTGTTTATATTGGGACAGAGAGGAAGAGAGGCAGAGGGAGATAGTGAAAGAAATGATAGCACCAACATTTCCTTCAGTGCAGTGGGGACCAGGTTGGAACCTGGGTTGCACAAAATGCAAATAGCACACTAGCAAAGTGAGGTATTTTGCTGGTACCATTTTTTAAATAAATGTTAAACCACTGAACTTTTGGTGATTAGGTACATAACTTAGTAAAAATTTGTTATAAAAGCTTTTATGATCTAGCAAGTGTCTACTCCTCATTTTCTACCACATTGAAAATTATGCTTTTGCTGTTGTGAATTCATTTTGCCTTACAGCAGTGAGTTCATACTCCCCTCCTCGCCACACAGACAGAAAAATAAATTTATTTGCCTAGCTATTTGCTATTTCTTACTGTCTGTCATAAATCAGTTTAAGTATCACTTTCCCAAACCTCGTATGTGCCACCCTTGCTATGCATAACTCTGTAGTAGCATTTCACGACACTGTAAAGAAACAATCATTCATACATTATTTTCCATACATTATTTTGTACATTTTTAAACCTTAATTCTCACAAGGAAGTATCCCACTTCTTGGTAAATGTAATCTAAGAAGACCTTCTGAAACCCAGAAAAGAACAATTATTATTATGAAAAGTGTGAGACCCATGACATTTACTTATTTTGCATTGTACTTGTTTTTCTGGTACCATTATTATTCTTTATAAAAGTTTAACTACTGGACTTTTGGAGATTAGGTACATAACTTGGTATAAATTTGTTATAAAGGCTTTGGGTATATGCTATTTCCCCATTTTGGGGCCAACTTTTAAAAACACTTTTATTTCAGAAATGCAGAGATAGAAACATACCTTTATATGTCTCTGTACCTTCTGGGCTTCAAATTTGCTAAGATGTGGCAAAGCATATGTACTACTAAGTGAGGCATTTCCCACCTGCTTCACCCCCTCCCATCTTTTTGAACTTAAAGTAATGCATCTAGCAGATTACTATGTTCAATGAAAGTTAAAAACATGAATATTTCAGTTACTATATGAGGTATAGTATTAAACTGAAAAAATTCCCTCTTGAAGTGATTAAGTCTATATATATATATATGTACATATATATACACACATATATATACTATATAGAGACAGTTGAATGACTATTGAGTTATCATCCATTTGAACTAAATAAACTGCCATCATTACTCACAAATGCGAGGTTACTTGTGCAATCACAGACTCTGTAATTTGAAAAAAAAAGTGAGTAAAGCACATTTACATGTATCTGCCAAGGGATCATATTGGTGTTTGTTTAACTACCTCTAAGTCAGTGATCTAGAATGACAACCACATAGTTAAAGAGTGTGCTTAACAGGAATGATTTTTGTTGTACAGTGCATGATTTCATCAGTATGATAGTAATTTTTTATATCAGAATATGTTCAGTTGGTATTGGTTTTCAATTATTAAGTGGCATTTAATAGACTTTCCAGTTATAACCTATGTATCAAGTGACCTAAAATGTGTTTAGTTATTAGTATGATGTCCTGAGTAGAAAATGATGCTGATTTCCTTTGGTTTCATTTAGTAGGGAAGAGAAAGGGTTTCCATGTAATTATATTACTTAACATTATTGATTAAAGTTTTGAAAAGGGGTGAGAGAGTTAATCAAGTTTAGTTTTAAAATCATTTTGTTATTCAAAATGAAAAAAAATCACTCTCTACCTTTAATTTTTAAATGGAAAATTGTGAAAGCTTGTTTTGGAAACTTGGCCAAAACATTTAACTTAGTCTGCTACCACTAAGTTTGATTCTTGTAGACTTTGGCATAAGGTAGGAAATATGACAGAGCCTGTACTTCTGAAATGAATAAAAGAGCACTAGAACATTTGGGTCTTATTATTTCTATTAAAGAATTTTCCAAATACAGAGTTGATGCACCCTCGCCATAGCTGATAAATCACTTAAAATTCATACAAATTAATTAAAAAATGCAAGAGCCTGAAGCACTGCATTCCAGCTGTGCATATTCTGATTATACTGAATGCATGCAGTGTGTGTCCAAAGAATGTGTCAGTTTATGGAGAACTAGGGGGAATTTCTAAAGCTTAACCTCAAAGTTCTCAAACTGAACACTGAGAGAGCCAAAATACACAACGGAAAATACACACAGTCTTGCTGTTTCCAATTAGGAGTAGGCTCCTGTTTCTTCATCTTCAGCAGGTGGCTCTTCATCATTAAGATTAAAAATGTTTATTAATGTGAGCATGATATTTAGGAATGTTCACAGTTGGGAATAAAAAACTGAAAACCTCCGTTTTCTTTCTTCAGTCAACAATTTATAATGCTCTCATCATAATGTTTCTGTCCTTTGACCTTTTAGTTAGTTAAGAGCTTAACAACAGTAGGCTTGATCTTTTCATGTTGGCTATTGAGTTATGTAATGGGAATAGTCACCCACTAAAAGCATTCTGCATTTGGTCCAGTTTACTAAGTGAGTTACAAAGGAAGTGATAATGTGTTATTCATTTCAATGATTAGATTTGTCTAATCATTAATGATTAGGACCCTAGGTGTTTTCAAATTAAGAACCTAGTTTATATTATTAATCAAATATGTGCTTTATTGTGTTTGCATTCCAATGAGTTTTCTTTTTCTTTTGCATTATTATTTTTAAATATTTATTTATTTATTCCCTTTTGTTGCCCTTGTTTTTTTATTGTTGTTATTGATGTCATCACTGTTGGATAGGACAGAGAGAAATGGAGAGGGGAAGGGAAGACAGAGAAGGGGAGAAAAAGACAGACAACTGCAGACTTGCTTCACTGCCTTTGAAGTGACTCCTCTGCAGATGGGGAGCCAGGGGCTTGAACCAGGATCCTTATGCAGGTCCTTGTGTTTTGTGCCACCTGCGCATAACCTGCTGCGCTACTCCCCGACTCCCTCTTTTGCACTATTCTAAATACACATAGACCATGGAAATAATTCACACTATAATGCATCATGAGTATACTTGTGATAGTTAAACTTAACATGCAAAAAATGGCATTTTTATGATATTTTTTTCTTATATGCAGGCAAGTAACAAACCAGTATACAAACCAGACATGTGCATAAAGGGAAACTACACAATTCCTTAGTGGTATTGTCACTTAAAAGTATCAAAATAGACTGTCCAGAGGAAAAGTAGTAATACTGCCCAATGTTATACTTAATTTATTTGCATATCAGTTACTTTCATTTGTACTTCTTAGCAAAGGCATTTATCCAAGATCACCCAACCAATTTATCTTGGAATTCAGATCAGTTGGAATTTTAAAAAGTGACTGTTAGACCTAATTTCATCGTTTCTAGTCTTGAATTAATCCTTTGTAAAACTTATTTTTATCAGAATGCAAAAATTTCCTTAGTGGAATTTTCTAATAATTTAATTTTTCACAAAAACATCCATCTCAGTCTCTTTTAGTCAGGTGTCACTGTAAGAATATGGTGGAACTGAACTAAGAACTATGGGATTATTTTCTTATATCAAGAATCAGTAAAATATTTTTTTTTGTGTGTGTGTGTGTGTGTGTGTGTGTGTGTGTGTGCATTGTAGCTACTTGTGGGATATTCCCTAAACAGAATGGTTTCCAGATATGCATGAACAAAACCCAGGATTTTGTACTTTCAGCAACATTAAAAAAATGTTGATGAAAATGCAGATATTATGCACCCCAAATAAAGAGCAGAACATTAACTGCCTACAAACATAGTGATTGTTTTCTTCCTTTGGAAATGAAGGTTCTCTCAGCATGAGCTTTTATTTATAAACACTACTGTTTCTCTTACAGGAGGTTCATCATAAGGTCATCCTTTTGACTGTCCAGATTGAAGCACTAAAATAATTATTGCTCTATTAAATGCATGCTGGACAAATAGCAAGCCCATTCTGGACCTGCATCTTTATTTGCTCAGTTAGAATAGCATAAAGTAAACATTGACCCAAGGGAAATATTCACTGAATTTCAAAGAAGATTGCAATATCCATCGGATAAAATTCATGTCATTCATTTCTGGACAAAAGTAACTGCATGAAAGATTCTGTATAAATCACACCATTTGTTTGGAAGCTGCTAAACTTGATCTGTGACTGATTGTTTTCTTTAATTCATGTGTAATGAATGTTTGCAAGAAGATAACTGTACAGTAGAAACAGACTGTTTTCTATAGTGACTTGGGGTTCTATGAAGATGAAAATTAAAAATTACTTATTCCCTTTTGTTGCCCTTGTTGTTTTATTGTTGTAGTTATTGTTATTGTTATTGTTATTGATGTCATCATTGTTGGATAGGACAAAGAGAAATGGAGAGAGGAGGAGAAGACAGAGAGGGGAGAGTAAGATAGACACCTGCAGACCTGCATCACCACCTGTGAAGCGATTCCTCTGCAGGTGGAGAGCTGGGGGCTCGAACTGGGATCCTTTTGCAATCCTTGTGCTTTGCGTCACGTGCGTGCACTTAACCCGCGGTGCTATCCCCCCACTCCTGGACACTGGAAATTTATCCAATATGTTAACAATAAAAAAAGAAACAAGATGTAGAACAAATTGGTGTATGAAGTTAGTCATAAAATCTGGTTGCTATACTGGTTTACTTCTTCTTCTAGCGTTTGCCACTGGTTTACTGATTACAGGTATCACTGTTTCTGTAAGAGGGCAGATGATTGCACTAGACTGGTGATCACTCTGAGTTATGAAGGCAGCATATTTAAAAGGTTGTTCTGACTGTGAAGTATATTTGTTTGAGAGTATTGTAGGATTGTATGTGTGTATCCACATGGTCTTGAACTTCTATATGTAGGTACTACATATTTAGGATGCTTGCTTAATGTTTAAGTCAGAATCACCTGGCCTTGCTATCTATGTTGCTATCAGAAGTTGACAAATCATTTAATCAAGGTTTCTTCGATATTTTTCTTGGTTATTGCAATTTAGTAGTTTCTCTCTGCTGATTTATAGTTCTGAATAACTGAAACAACTCGTGTGTCTGTAGTTATGATGTAGAAACATAATCGTCTTTGTTTTATTTTGAAGTTCAATCTGTAAGGAACGAGTCAACATAATGAGAACTTTATCCAAATTTAAAATTCATTTTTATTCTGAAAATTGTTGCTAGTATAGTCAGGATCTATCAGAGCATCTGATATGTAACTGGTCTCAGTGACTGGGTTGAATTTTGGATGGGATGTAGTCACTGGTCACATGTGTATGCTTCCCCCACATACAAATACCATGCAGTATCAGTTATGCCTTCTCATTCTTATTCCCTCCTTTGTTTGTTTTCTTTCTTATCATATTTAAATATATTTTCTTTACAATCTTCTCAATTATTTCCCTAGAAAATAAAGTATTTAAAACATTTTTTAAAATTTATCTATCACCTGGTATTTAATCAACCATGAATATGACCTTAGACATTTACTTTAGTTTCTTTCCTGACGTTTTTTTTCATCCAGCAGTTATGGGTTTATTTTATAAAGTCATCTATATTATTTTTACACACTGTATAAGATGTGTAGATAGACCAATAGGGATATATACATATATGTAATTATATATGTATGTATATCTATAATTATACCTGTATACATTTTATTTCATAGTCTAGATTTTATTTACATTAGCTTCTCTGTCTTTCTAACAAAATTAGAAACCATATGCAAAGGCAATAAAAATAATCTGGTTATTCAAGTAGTTTTGATGAAGTTATTTCATATTTTTTCTCTTTTATTTTTTTACTTACTTATAAAAAGGAAACACTGAGAAAACCATGGGATAAGAGGGGTATAATTCCACACAGTTACCACCACCAGAACTCTATATCCCATCCGCTCCCTTGATATCTTTCCTACTCTTTAACCCTCTGGGAGTATGGAACCATGGTCATTGTGGGATGCAGAAGGTGGAAGGTCCGGCTTCTGTAATTGCTTCCCCGCTGAGCATGGGCATTGACAGGTTGATCCATATTCCCAGCCTGTCTCTCTCTTTCCCTAGTGGGTGAGTTCTGGGGAATCAGAGCTCCAGAACATATTGGTGAGGTCATCTGTTCAGGGAAGTGTGGTTGGCATCATGCTACCATCTGGAACCTGGTGGCTGAAAAGAAAGTTAACATATAAAACCAAGCAAATTGTTGACTAATCATGAACCTAAAGGCTGGAGTAGTGCAGATGAAGATTTGGCAGGGGGGTTCTCCATTCTGTAGATAGCTAGTAGGCATATTTTAGTTATATTCCTAAGGGCCTGTGGCTATACTAGTTGTTTTTTTTTTTTTTCCCTGAGCATGACATCTTATATGCAGGTGGATCCTAATTATTGTCTGGGGAGATGATGTCATGGCTGGAAAAGGACCAGAAAGCTGGATCAGGGAAGAGAGTAGCTTCCTAATGTGTGAAAGGTGTATAGATATTGTTGACTATAAGCCCTATCAATTTGATGTGATCTGGGGCCCATATTCAGCTTAGGAACCTATGTGACCTCTGCATCCATGTAGATCTGAGCTCACATTCTGTGGTCATGAGTAGGAACGTTCCAATCTGCCCCAATATCAGGACCCATCTTCCTCAGGTGTAGCATAGAGTATGTTGTCCAGCCTCCCTTCAGAAGATGGAACATTCTCTACCATTGTGGATTCAAGTTGAGGGCAAGGAACATATGCCCTATCTCATGGGACCTGGTCTATATCTAAGTTTTGAGACTTTGTTGGGAAGTGAACCACCTGGAATGGAATTAGAGAATCCTATGAAAGGAAAGGTTTCACCGGAGTAATGATGCTGAAGGGTTGACATTCCATGCCTGATGTCTCTGTGAAGTGAAGCATGCTGAGGTGGTACTCTTGCATCGATTAGATTGGGATCAACAGATGCAATATCATTTGGTATGGATTGAGATAAGTATGCAGGAAAGTGAGCCCCACTCTAGAGGTTCCAAGACTGGGGGAAATACAGGCTCTATAGAGGAAGCGGGAGGTTCCTGCTGTCTTAGGGTTTAAGAAGGCAGTAGATAATTATTGCTATAATCATATTATTTGGCAGTTGGGTTAACTTTGAAATATCATTTTGTTAGGATTTGCTGTATCATACACAACATCACCATAATTTATGTCCTTTGACATTATTTGTATATAGCTATGCCACCTTTGCCACCAGTTTCTGTTCTCCCTAGTCTAAGCTTTTTAAGAGAGTCAACTTATCAAAGACTCGGCCTATGGTCTGTGCATTATAAAGTTTGAGACATTCAATCAATTTTTCCCCTCTTGTATTAATTAGTGATTTATATGACTACAAATCAATAGGAGTTTAAATAAACACCCTTTATTATCCCACCACCAAAAGCCTTTTTTATATTTATTTATTTTTTTACTTATTTTCCCTTTTGTTGCCTTTGTTTTTTTATTGTTGTTGTAGTTATTATTGTTATTGATGTCATGTTAGATAGGACAGAAAGAAATGGAGAGAGGAGGGGAAGGCAGAGGGGAAAAGAAAGATAGATACCTGTTTCATCCAGTCCCCTGCAGGTGGGGAGTCGGGGGCTTGAACCGGGATCCTTAAAACCCTGGTCCTTGTGCTTGACTCCCTCTTTCCTGACTTTTGATGTATTTTCGTAAGCCTAAATTGTGCATTGAGCCTCTCAATACATACTACACTGGAATATCAAATTCAGTATATTCAAAGTTGGCTTCATCTTTTCTCCTTTTCCTTCTTCTATCACAGCTGATGCCTGTAGTATAAGCAATAATGATTCAGCATCTTAAATTCCATCTCATACTTAATAAATTTTATAATGAGTTGGTTGCTAAGTACTCCATTCTATTTCCTTAAATGTCTCTCTCTGTGTTGATGTTATCTTAATTCAAGCTTTGATGAAATTTGATCATATTGTAATTACCTGTAATCTGCTCTTCCTAACCCCCCTCTTTTTTCTTGATATTTCAATTGGAATTGTTTTTCTAAAAGAAAATGTTCACCACTTTAAGTTTTCTGCTAGAGAGTTTCTATGATTCCCTCCATAGGGTTGTCTAGTTCCCTAGTAAGTTCTTCAAAGCCATTCAGGACCTGAATTTGACTAGTTTACCTCCCCAGTCATTTCCACCCCCAGGACATGTGCTCTCAACTGTATTTACTCCCTTGCTGCTCAATGAAACAGTTAACATTTTCATGACTCTTGCCATTGTCTTACCTTTCTTTTCTTTACCTGGAGTCCCCTTCATTTCTTATCAGGTAAAGTACTTACTCATCCTTAAGGTTCCTTTCCCTGTTGTGAAGTAAATACATACAGAATAATTAAATCTAGATATGTCTCACATTTATATTAAGACCTTGATGTTTACTTTTCTTCCTTTAAAACAGTTTAACTAGGTTCAAGCCCACGGCTCCCTACCTGCAGAGAGGTCGCTTCATGGGCGGTGAAGCAGGTCTGCAGGTGTCTGTCTCTCCCCCTCACTATCTCGCCCTACTTGTGATTTCTTTCTGTCCTATCCAATCACAACAATAGCAATGGCAACAGTAACAACAACAACAAGGGCAACAAAAATGGGAAAAGATAGCCTCCAGGAACAGTGCGTTTGTAGTACAGGCACCGAACCCCAGTGATAACCCTGGAGGCAAAAAATATATATATTAGTATAGAGGTAGAGAGCTGGATGGAGAGAACCACAGCATCTCTCTGTCATATATGATGCCAGTGGTTTGACAAGGGACCTCATGGTTGAGAGTCCAATGCTTTCTCCACTGTGTCACTTCCTGGGCTGTGAAACATACTTTCATCACAGTAGTTTTTCATAGATTTTACTTTTCCTTTTAAAAATAAATGTACTTATTTTTGTATGAGATAGAGATAGAAAATAAAAGGGTCTGGCAAGTAGTGATTTAACTGGTGGGTTTACATGTTACCATGCATGAGGACGTGGGTTTAAGCCACTGTTTGCCATTTGCAGGGAGAAATCTTCATGAGCAGTGGAAGCAGTGAAGTGGTGTTGCATATGTCTCTCCTATTTTTTCCCACTGTGTCTCTGTCTCTCACCTTTATTAAAAAATTTACTGCCTTGAACATTAGAGTTATGTAGGCCACCAAACCCCCAACAGTAACCCTTGTTGGAGAGAGACAGAGACAGACAGACGCCACAGTACTGCTCGGTGTATGGTGATGTGTGGTACTGAAGCTGAGGTCTTAGGCATGCACAATCTATGCTCAACTATAGCACAGACATTTTCTCCAGCGCAGTGAGGATTAGGCTTAAACCTGGGTGTTTGCATGACAGAGCAAGTGCACTATCTGGATGAGCTATTTTGCTGGCCTTCACACATCAGTGTGTGTGTTTGTGTATTTTTAAATTTTTTTTTTATTTAAGAAAGGAGACATTGGTAGTCGGGCGGTGGCACAGCGGGTTAAGCTCACGTGGCGCAAAGTTTAAGGACCAGCGTAAGAATCCCAGTTTAAGCCCCCGGCTCCCCACCTGCAGGGGAGTCGTTTCACAGGTGGTGAAGCAGGTCTGCAGGTGTCTGTCTTTCTCTCCCCCTCTCTGTCTTCCCCTCCTCTCTCCATTTCTCTCTTGCCCTATCCAACAACGATGACAACAAGTATAACTACAACAATAAAATAAGGGCAACAAAAGGGAATAAATAAATATTAAAAAAAAAGGAGACATTAACAGTGTTTGTATATTTTATGACATAATGTTCCTTTATATATATATATATATATATATATATATATATGAGTAGTCCTTATTTGGAGATTCGATATGCAGGTAAACCTTAATAATTTTATTACTTGGATTTGAACTAATAGATTATTACCACATCTAATATAATTAATACAGTGAAGTGTTATTACTTTTCTTTGATATTTTGATATTTGTAAAACTTATTAACAGTAAAGTCAAATATTCAGAAGAAAACGTAAAAAACAAAAAGGTGAACTAAAGCAGTGTTTTTCAATAAATTATCTGTTACTGCAAGAAAAAATGTCATGCCTACTGCTTGGTTTTCATTGATATTAATATGGAAAAAAACCTTTATGTTGGTACTGTACAGGTAAAAATTTTTTTGTCTTTTTTAAAGTAAAATGTAGTATTTATTCAACTGAAATGTCCACTTTAGTATTTGAAATTTAATTTCACATGCCAAGAATGTCAATTGAGTTTGTATGTCAATTAGTTGATACTATCTCTGACTGGAAACTTATGTTCTTATTTCCATGAAGTATGTTGTTTTTACTACAGGTAATTCTATATTAGTGTCTTGGAGAATAAAACCCTCAAGGTATTAAAACACAACACATGAATATTTCATAGATAACAAATATTTAGAATGTTCAAACAAGAAAGTAAACATGCATCATATTAAATAAATTGTTAGGGATATTTATCCCACTATTGGAGAGAATTGTGTGGTATGGTGTTTCTGTTTGTTGTTGTTTGTCATCTGTTCTGCCATCTCAGCTAAACTCATGAATTGAGAAGCAGCCTGGGCTTATTTCCACACATTCAGACCTTACTGTGCATTTACACTCGCTTACAATATGCTTCGTTTTCCTTTCCAAGCATGGTCATCCTTCATTTTCACACCATAGAGTACTCTGCACAGCCACAGTCCACAGTGCAGTCACGCTAGCAGAAGCAGTGAGGTAAGAGGATTTTGTCAAATGCCATTTTTTTAAAAAAAAAACTTTAATTTCTTTCCCCTCATTGTTTTTTTTTTTTTTTAATTTTAAATTCTTTTTGCCACCAGGGTTATCAGTGAGGCTCAGTGTTAGCACAATGAAATCTATCACTCCTGGTGGCTATCTTTTCCTTTTTTTTTTGTTTTGCTTTTTCTCTTCCTCCTCTTCTTCTTCTTCTTCTTCTTCTTCTTCTTCTTCTTCTTCTTCTTCTTCTTCTTCTTCTTCTTCTTCTTCTTCTTCTTCTTCTTCTTTTAACTTAACAGGAGAGAGGGAAATTGAGAGGGAAAGGTGGATAGAGAGGGAGAGAGAAAGATAGACACTTGCAGTCCTGCTTTATAGCTCTTGAAGCTGCCTCCCTGCATTTAGGAAGCCAGGGCTTGAACCTGGATCCTTGCTCATGGTGATATGTGTGCTGAACCCAGTGTGCCACTGCCCAGACTCTCTCCTTTTGTTTATGACAGTCTCCTTGAAACTTGAAAATAGCATTTCATCCCCTGCTGCTTTTGTCATTTGCATTTGGAATACGCTTTTTCATTTCAACAAGAAACAGTTTATGTTGTCCTTAATTGAAAACAAAAAGCTTCAAAGTTGTGCACTTTTTATTTTCTTTGATTGATTTTTTTTTTTTTTGCTGTATTTTATGAGAAGAACTAAGCAGTCAGTGGCCAGGAAAGGCACAATAAAGTGATTATTATTAAGAGCATGGTTTTTGAATCTTACTGCCTGGGTTCAAATCTTATTCCAGTTTATTAGACAAGTGTTCTTGGCAAGTTACACTATCTCCCGATACTATGATCTTTTTTTTTTAATATTAATTTATTTATTCCCTTTTGTTTCCCTTGTTGTTTTATTGTTGTAGTTATTATTGTTGTTGTTACTGATGTCGTCGTTGTTGGATAGGACAGAGAGAAATGGAGAGAGTCGGGGAAGATAGAGAGGGAGAGAGAAAGATAGACACTTGCAGACCACTTGTGAAGCGACTCCCCTGCAGGTGGGGAGCTGGGGGCTCGAACCGGGGTCCTCACACCCATCCTTGCCACTGCCCAGACTCTCTCCTTCTGTTTATGACAGTCTCCTTGAAACTTGAAAATAGCATTTCATCCCCTGCTGCTTTTGTCATTTGCATTTGGAATACGCTTTTTCTTTTCAACAAGAAACAGTTTATGTTGTCCTTAATTGAAAACAAAAAACTTCAAAGTTGTGCACTTTTTATTTTCTTTGATTGATTTTTTTTTTTTTTTGCTGTATTTTATAAGAAGAACTAAGCAGTCAGTGGCCAGGAAAGGCACAATAAAGTAATTATTATTAAGAGCATGGTTTTTGAATCTTACTGCCTGGGTTCAAATCTTATTCCAGTTTATTAGCCAAGTGTTCTTGGGCAAGTTACACTAGCTCCCGATACTACGATCTTTTTTTTTAAATATTAATTTATTTATTCCCTTTTGTTTCCCTTGTTGTTTTATTGTTGTAGTTATTATTGTTGTTGTTACTGATGTCGTCGGGGAAGATAGAGAGGGAGAAAGACAGACACTTGCAGAACACTTGTGAAGCCACTCCCCTGCAGGCGGAGCCGGGGGCTTGAATCCGGATCCTTACACCTGTATGACTCAGTGAAAGCCACAATTCACAATTATGCGGGGAAATCTTCCTCAGAGAAGTAGAGGGTCCATAACTGAAAAATACTATATCATTTTTAAAGTTTAATTTCTTAAATGAGAAAGAACCAGTATTGTATGAGAAATAGACTAGAACACTGTCTGGCTCTGGTTTATGGTGTTCCGAGGGATTGAACCTGGCACCTCTGGGCCCTCAGATATGTAAATTATGTGCTCTAAATATCTCCCACACCCTCAAAATTTAATCTTTTTAAAGTCATAATGTGTGAGTCTGCCATTTATCCTTGTACTTTGGTTTGCTTGCGAGAACATCGCATTAAAAGACTATATATAATTACTTACTCCTTGGTTTCTACTTCGCATATCTTCCTTTTATTTATTTCATTTATTTCTTTGCTTATATTTAGCCTGTCTTCATATGGATTTAGGAGTCCTAGCAAACAGCAGTTAATTTAGTAAATGTTAGAATGTAGATTTGAAAGCAACAGTACTTCAGCGATGATCCAAGTATAATCTCATTAGTAAAAACAAACCTAAAAAGAAACTAAGTAATGTAAAAAGTAGATATTCTATGTAACATATATTAGAAAAAATATTTATACACATTCAGGCCGTAAGATGCATTTTAATACTATATGTGATTAAAATAAATAAACTTTGAAACCTAGTAGTTCATTGGTAGATGACATTTCTTTTCTCGTGAAAGTAACAACAGAGAGAACGTAGAATGCATGGCATAGGGGAGACATTTCATTGCGATGAGTCCAATTTTAGTTCAGGTATATATATATTTAATTGCATTTTCATTTATTGCATTTCACTTTGTTGTGTCTCACAGATACTGCATTTTTTATTGTACCTTCTGGCAGCAAAAAGGAATCTTGCAGGATGTCCTGATTAGCATGGTTGACAATAAAGTATTTATTGTTTTTTAGACATGATGCTATTGCACACTTAACAGACTGCAGGGTAGTATAAAATAGGTCTTTCTCCACAGTTATTACATATTGGGTTGTTGGAAAAGTCACTACATATTTTTTCTGTGTTTGTTTATGCATAAATGTCATGACTTTTCCAAAAATTCACTGTTTTTTTAAATTTATTTTTTATTTAAGAAAGGATAAATTTACAAAACCATACGATAGGAGGGGTACAACTCCACACAATTCCCACCACCCAATCTCCATATCCCATCCCCTCCCCTGATAGCTTTCCCATTCTCTATCCCTCTGGGAGGATGGACCCAGGGTCATTGTGGGTTGCAGAAAGTGGAAGGTCTGGCTTCTGTAATTGTTTCCCTGTTGAACATGGATGTTGACTGGTCGGTCCATACTCCCAGTCTGCCTCTCTCTTTCCCTAGTAGGATGGGTCTCTGGGGAAGCGGAGCTCCAGGACACATTGGTGGGGTCTTAAGTCCAGGGAAGCCTGGCCAGCATCCTGATGGCATCTGGAACCTGGTGGCTGAAAAGAGAGTTGACATACAAAGCGAAACAAATTGTTGAGCAATCATGGACCCAAAGGTTGGAATAGTGGAGAGGAAGTGTTGGGGGGGGGATACTCACTGCAAACTCTAGTGTACTTCTGCTTTCAGGTATATATTTTGCACTTGTTTATGGATACGAGTGAAGTGAACATATGCTCTCTCTCACAGAACCTGGTGTATATCTAGGTTTTGGGACTTTGTTAGAAAGTGATCCACCTGGGATGGAATTAGAGAATACTATGAAAGGAAAGGTCTCACCCGAGTAATGAAGCTGAAGGGTTGTCATTCCACACGTGAAGTCTCTGGACACAGTCTGAGCTGAAGCATGTTGAGGTGGCAATCGTTGCATTGATTAGGTTGTGATCGGCAGATGCAATATTATTTGATATGGATTGGGAGAGGCATGCAGGAAAGTGGGCCCTATCCTAAGGTTCCAGGACTGGGAGAAATATAGGCTCTATAGTGGAGATGTGAAGTTCTTGCTGTCTTAGGGTTCAAAAAGACAATGGATAGTTAATGTTATCATCACATTATTTGCTAATTGGGTTAACTTTGAAAAGTCCTTTTGTTAGGGTTTGCTGTATAGTACCCAGTATCTTGTATATAGCTGTGCTATTGGTTGCTTCTGATCTACTTGGTCTAGGCTTTTGAGAGTCCACATATCAAATACACAGCCTACATATTAAAAAGACTCAGTCTGTGTTTTAAAAACTTCGAGACATACAATTAATTTCCCCCCTCTCATATTAATTAACTAGTGATTTATATGACTACACTTTACTAGGAGTGTACATAAACACCATTCCCACCACCAAAAGACTGTGTCCCATCCCACCTACCCACCCACCCCCACCCCCAACCCCCTCCAGCCCAGGATGCAGCATGTCTACCCCTCACCACAGGGTTTTTACTTTGGTGCCCTACTTTCCGTTTAGTCAGATCCTGCTTTTAGTTTCCCTTTCAGATCTTCTTTCTCAACTTCTGTTGATGAGTGGGATCATCTGATACTTATCTTTATCTTTCTGACTTAGCTCACTTAACATAATTTTTTAATCAAAGTTACATTGCATCATAATATGCTGAAGTATGTATTATTATAGCTTAATGTCTGTATATAGTACATTAAGTTAATCACTGAAAATCCATTTTACCTGGTTGACTACTCCCCTAATCTCATTTCCCCTATGGCAACCACTAATACTATCATCACTTAAACATTTAGCCTTTGCTTAAAATTTTCATTAGCTCATCAACCATGAGGTAGGAATCTGGGATTCCTGTTACCAGAGTCTAACACTCTACTACCTTTTCATATAAACATATTTATTTATTTATTCATTTACTGTTTTTGTCAATCAGAACTTTGCTAAAACAGGCCTCCCTTTCCCACATATATGCACGCATGCACGCACACACACACGTGGGCATGAGGGACACCACAGTGCTGATGTTTCTTTCAGTGCAGTGAGGGATTGGCTCAAACCTGGGTTGCACACATGGCGAAAGAGGTGGACTAGCCAAGTGACCTATTTTGCCAGCACCTAAACATAACTTTTATATACACTGGAAAACAAGCAAATAATGTGTACCTTGTTTTATTATATATTTATTCCCTTTGTTAAACGAATCTAGAAGTGAACCTGCAGTGTCCTGAGGTGAACCTAAAATCACGGGCATAGGTAGAATAGATTATATTCTAAAGGCCTAATATCATGAATAGCAGCTGTGTTTGGTCATTTCAGACTGACTGCTATAATACACAATGATGAGATGGGCAATTTAAACATAAAGTGTTTTTCAGTTTTGAAAGCTGGGAAATCCAAGAGCAAAGTGTCAGTAGACTGGTTGTGTGGTAGTTACCTACTTATGGTTTCTAGATTTTCTTCCATGTCAAAAGGATAGTGAGCCAGTAAGAACAAGCTTTTCCCTTTCTTTTTATGAGTACAACAGTCCCATCATGAACACTCCACCCTTCTGACCTAATTACCTCCCAAAGGTCACCTCCCAAAAAATCATCACTTCTGATATTAAAGTTCTAACATGTGAATTTGGCAGGAAACAAAGATTTAGTTCTTAGCAACAACCTTTAAACTCCTTTGAAGCAAAATGTCAAAGCTAAAATTGACCCTAAATATCTTCATATGGGCAAAGACAAGTACTTGTGACTTTCTAAAAATTATTAATGATATGACTAAAGATAGGGATTTGGTAGTAAAGAAACCAGCCAGTACTTAAAGGCAGTAGATAATTTGTAGAAGTTAATGATGAGTAGATAATTTGACAGTTAATGATGAGGACTTAAAGAGCAAATAGTTTTCAGAGTAATTAAATGTTGTGTTCATAAAGTAACATATGTTCTGCTAGGCAAGTTTCTTAATAATAGAGTAAAGGAATACTAAACTATACTTTAAAAAGAGAATGGAAGTGGATTCCATATTACTATGTGTAGTATATAGTTAGTTCTTTCACTTGGTAGTTGTGGAAGACCGGCTTTTTCTCTGTGCTGATTTTTATAAAATGTTGCTAAAACCACACAAATAGAAATGGAAGAAAAATCTTTTTATGCCATACATCATATAAAAGGCTAATAATCAAAATATACTCAAGTATGCAAAATATACTCAAATAATCAAAATATATTCACCAAATTTATCAACAAAAAAACTCAACAGCCCCATCCAAAAGAAGGGAGAGGAAATCTACAGAGTAGACACCAAGAAGAGATTCAAAGGGCCCAACAGACATATGAATAAATGCTCTAAGTCATAGATTACCATGGAAATATCAATGAAGACAATAGTGAAAAGACAGTAACAATAAATGTTGAAGGAGTAAAGGAATCCATTTACATTTCTGGAAGGAATGTAAATTGGTCCAATTCCTGTGGAGAGCAGTCTGGAGAACTCTTACAAGGCTGGAAATGGACCTCCCCTAGGACCTGGCAATTCCTTTCCTGGGAATATATCCTAAGGATACACACCCATCCAAAATGTCTGTGTATGCCTGCATTCATAGCAGCACAATTTGTAATATTTCAAACATGGAAGCAACCCAGGTGTCCAACAACAGATGAGAGGCTAAGAAAGTGTGGTATGAATACACAATGGGATACTACTCAGCTATTAAGAATGATGAATTCACCTTCTTCACTTTATTTTGTAGAGAGCTTGAAGGAATCATGTTAAGTGAGATAAAACAGGAAAAGAATGAAGATGGAATGATTTCTCATGGGCAAGGCTTAAGAAACAAGAGCAGAAAGGGGAAGAGGAGACAACACTTGGACTGCTTTGGTGTTTTGCACCAAAACAAAGGACTTTGGGGAAGGAAAACAGAAAGAGGGAGGTTGGGGGCAAGGGGGAGGGCTTTTGGGTCCTAGTATGTGATGCTGGACCTAATTTGCAAGTGAGAGAGTTTTGCAGATACCTGTCTTGGTGAGATGAGAAATTTTACCCCTGTGCCATCAACTGTACTGAAAACCATTAACCTCCCAAAGGGGGGGGGAGGGAGTTGGGGACTTGTAAGAGAAGTTTTGATAACTACTGTACGACTATGACCCAGTTTCTATAATGTTCCCTTTACCTACTGATAGACAAAAGAAATATTACAGTTTGTGCAATTTATGTGGAAATGAAAATGGTGTCTGGAGTTGTACTGTGTGAAAAATATAGTAAACATGTTTAATATACTTTGGGTCTCCTTAGACTTTGAAGTATAGACATTGTTAATGGTATCCTGAGAATCATTCTGACAGAGGAGTCATGTTCCATTGTCCAGACAGGTGGATATTACATGATGCAATAGGTTGAATTCTAAATAAATATTCCATGACACAGTCCTACAAATTATTCTATTACCTTGTTTATGTAGCTACAAATTAAATGCTGCTTGGATAATGGTTATCAAAAATTCTTTGGTGTGTTTTATTTTTATATTTAGACCTGAGTTTGTGCCGGTGGCTTATATCTTGCTGGATTTTTTTTTCATTGACATGTATAAAGTATTTATCTCATTAACTCCCTTCAAGATATTTTGAAACTGAGTTTCTGGAATGAAGCAATGAAGTTTTTTTTTTTTTTTTTCCAACTTTTTAAGGAGAGGCGGAGTTCCTCTCATTCTATCATTCTATTTATTTATTACCGTCAGGGTTGTCACTGGTGCTCAGTGCCATCACTCCAAATCCACTGCTCTTGACAGCTATTCCCCCCCCCCATTTTATTTGACAGGACAGAGAGAAGTTTAGAGATATAGGAGAGAAAGAGAGAGACATCTGCAAACTTGCTTCCCTGCTTGTGAAAAGTCCTCCCTGCAGGTGGGGGTTGGAGACTGAAACCTAGGTCCTTTCAGTGGTCCTTGCACTTAGTACTATGTGCACTTAACCAGGTGAGCTACCACTTGGCCCTCAAATTTTATTTATTTATCATTGGATAGAGACAGAGAAATTGAAATGGGAGGGGGAGATAGAGGAGAGAGACAGAGAGATATCTTCAGCCCACCTTCACCACTTGGGAAGCTTTTCCCTTGCAGGTGAAGACCAGGGGTTTGAACCTGGGTCCATTTTCATTGTAATATGTGTGCTTCATCTGTGATGTAGAAGTAGCTAATTATACGTTTGATTTTTTTTTTTTTCAGTAATTTAGATAATTCAGATGGTGGCTCGGTTGTGCTGTAATAGTTATTTAATATTATAGTAGTTTGCTATCTACTGTAGTAATTTTTCTTTGATGATTAAAAGGTCATTGGATTTACTTTTGTTTCTTGGTTACCTCCAGGGCTTCACCAGTCACCACTCTGGTTGACTTTTTCAGATAGAATGAGTGAAATAGAGAGCTAGAGAGAGAGGAAAAGTAACCACAATGCAGAAACTTCTATCAGTGTGATGAACTGTACTTAAACCTAGGTCAGGCACATGGCAAATGAATTTACTTTTTAAAGTAGATTTTGTGAGAAACTTCTCAGATACTCTTTGGAGGAAGAGCAGAAAAATTGGAGCTGTAATTAATTTCAATGGCACGTTTTAGAGAAGCAGTTTTTGAAATACACACAAAAAGTCTGCATTGTTCATGTTTGATAAACAAGTATCGTTTCATGTTCTTTTAGATTGTTATTTACTTAAATATTAAGGCATCCTTTACATTGTTTATACAATGACACAGTTCAAGTTGGCTCTTATCTGTATTTTGGCTAAGTCATTAGCATCTTTCATGTGTTAATTAAATTTCATGAAATATAATTAGCTTAGTTGCTAGTGCTAAGGAATCAGTGAGCATACAGAACAGAGTCAAGCTTTTTGTGGTGAGTAGATACAAAACTGTGTTTGTGTTGGTACCAGCAACTGGAGGCAGCAGGGGAGCCACTGAGACAGGGCAAGCAGCCAGGCTGGTGGAATCTAAGCCTATGTCAGATGGAGAGGGTTTTGAATATACCTTACAAACAAACAAACAACAACAACAAAAACCTTCTTAAAGTGAGGTGTGTGGACTGTTTTTCTGGCTCATGCAGAAGTCAGAGGTAAGCTGTGCAGAACTTGAAGGTCCAAAATTGGGCAAGGAAAAGTCCAAATCCTCAGTACACTGGCACAGTCAGGAGCCTAGGAATCTTAGGAACTTGATACTGCTGGCACAAAACTAGGGCACCAGGCGCAAGGGAGACATTGATAGTCAGCCAGTCCTATTCTTCTGCCATGCTGCTCCCCTGCCTCCCTTGGGTGATTCATAAATGCTTTTTTGTTATACACTCAGGCTCAAAGCTTGGCTAGACGAAGACTCAGTAATTTGCCACACCTGGCAAACTCTGACATAGTGTTGTTGGCATATCCACATCTCAGTGGTGCTGACAGTGATAATTATGTAGTGATGCCTTATGATACAGTCAAGTGAGGTCGTGAGCAAAGTGCTGTTTTATTTGTGGTTCCTCCCCTTCTACTTCGATATTTTAACTCTAAAATGAAGCTGAAAGGAAATTGAGCTAGTAAAGAGGGGAAAAAAAGCCAGGTTGGAAAGAAATCTGTACATACTCATTCATTAATTCAGTCTTTCATTCAACAAATATTTTTGAATGCCTTAGTATGTAATTACCCAAAGTGAATGAATATTCATTCATCTTTGAAAGTCAAATTTCATTTTACTAATGAACAGCCCAATCTTTTACCCAGAGGTACAGAGTAAGCAGTGGCAAAATTAATCTCCATTCCAAACTTCTCTTTTTGTTTAATCAGTGCTCCAAGTCTCAGCAAAGAACTGAGTTTGACTAAAGGTGATTTTATCTTGGCTGTGAGCACTGTCTTAACAGCAAGAAATAATAATGACACACATAATTTATACTGAGCTGCTGTTAAGTGCTTTAATGGTCAGAGTAGAAACACACTGCCATGGTTGATTAAAATTGCTCGAGTCTATGGAGTATTTAAAATGCGTGGACTCTGTGGCATTAACTGAGTCTTTCCTATTACCTCATTTAACACAGCCAAAGAGAATTAGCTTCCCTGGTCAGCATCTTTCTGAGATCACAGACCTGATGTCACTTTACCCAAAGATTATGACAGGTTGGACCATCTTTATCACTTGCTCACATACATAGTTCTTAAAAATATATATATATATAAATATATATATATAAAATATTATATATAAATATATATATAAATCACAATTTTCACCTGACTTAATTCCTTGGCAATTTAACTTACACATTTCAATGTTTTCCTGTTATATTTTTCAGTGGTTCAATACCTGAAAGTAAAGACATTTGTTGTTTTTATCTATAAAGTAAGTAGCTATGCCAGTATAAGGTGTGCAATTGCAGTTGTAAGTGGTACAGAGATCAGCTTTTTGAAAGAATTAAGTTTTGATTGAATTTTGTGTCATTTCTCATACAATTGGCATTACCTTTTTCTGAGTACATGTGTGTTTTGGGATAGAACACTTTTTTTTCAGAGTACTTTTAAAGTTGCTGATGGGGCTTTATAAGATAGTGACAGAGACAGAGAGATAGAGGCAGAGAAGGAAAGACAGTATAGTACTGGTGCTCCTTCTAGAAGGAGAAGGCTCAAAACAGGCAAAGCAGCTACTCTCCTGAGGTGGGCTCTCCAGCTTGCCTTGTGTGTTTTCATCTTAAGTAGATAAGAGAAATTGAATAAGAATTTTATCTTAAAACGTACTTCCAGGTAGTATACTATGTATTTAATGTGCTGATTATAGATTTGTATTCAATCTAGTTAAAGAATTGCTTTTTAAAATCATGTCAAAGTCAAATTCAATTCAATTTAATGTTCTAACTATACCTAAGTAAAGATAGATTAGGTAATGATTTTATGCTGCATTTTCTCCATTTAATTAGGTCTTGGATCCTTTTTAAAATATGAGGTACATAATACAGAGCTTTTAGACATAATGCAAAAAAATAATCTCATAAACAATTTACACAGTTTGTCCCAGTGGTAACACTGTATGGTATCTTATAAATGTATAGTTATCACAAATAGGATGCTTACATTGATTGATATGATTTACCATTTCTCAGTTTTAGCTCAGTACTATTATTGTTACTATATTATTTATAGTATCAGGCATGTGAGTGTGTGTAGTTTTATAAAGTATTTGTTTTGTATACAGTAAAAATGTAGGATATCTAATCAATTTGAGTGTTATCCTTGTGACAAGAGCTACACTAATCACTTTATTGCCTAATCCTATATATGCTACAGAACTATGCGCAGGCCTTAGATTTATATCAGAATCAAGTTAGACCACATGAAATAAACAGAGCATTTAGTTGAGGTTTTAATGCTCTGATTTTCTCTTGAAATGTGTATAAGGTTTTATATTTGGTTAATCAAGTCCAAAGTGATAATGGAACCAGCCCCAAGACTGGAAGCCTTGAATTTGTTGGTCATCTTAGGTAAGTTCTCTGCTCTCTAAAGCTAGCTCTCCTACCTCCCAGGATCCCACTCTACTGGCCTTTTTTTTTTAATGCCCAATATTTGTTGCAACCATCAACCTCTGGAGGGTCAGGGTCTAGTGCAAAACCCTAGGACTTATTAGAATGAAAGTATTGCTATCCTGTTGAGCCCCAATCCTGGAATACTTCCACTAATTACCTAGTCATAGTAGCTTGTCACCAAACCCAGCTTGAACAGAGATTGCAGTGTTCCTGAGAGCCTATTGCCTGCCTGAGTGTTGGAGACAGTTGGCTTGTGAATAAAGGCAAAAAGAGATATTTGTCTAAATTGATATTGATTTACAAAATATTGATTTAGCCACTGGTAGGAATAGGAAACTCAGTGGCTATGCCAGTATGTAGTGTGTGTACACTGTGGGGGTGCAAATGCAGCTGTACTCCAGAATTTCTGCATTCTGTATATGTAATCATCCCCATAACTGAGGGATCACAATATTGCATAACCAAGAACCACCACCGTGGCAAGTTGTGAGAAAAACTACAGAAGAAAGATACATCTTACAACTTTAGCACCTTTAATGCAACTTCTGTCTTTTGACTGAGGAGTTTCCCAATTTCATTTTGTATGGGACTCTGCAAATTATATAACCAGTTCTTACAGTTACAGTGTTAACTTCAGCAACCATTTGCTATATTCAGTGCCCACTTGTTTTCACTACATCATCCTATATTTGCTTCAAAATCTCAGTGACATAATAAAAAGATATTTAGTGAGACTGTGTGAGGACTAGAGTAGCACAAAACCCATAATGATATAAATATGTGATGGAAAATTACAATAAAACCCTTGCATCTTCCACTTTAATTTTGCCTCGAGGAAATGGCAAAATGCCCAGCTGGCAATAACCACTTCCAAACAAGCTGCCAAATCTGCTAGGTGCTGAAATATATAGTTTATGGCTCATCCCAATCTTGGTGCTTGACTATATGTCAAAATGTTTCAAAACCCAAGCAGGTGCCTGCCACCTGGAAGCATTTTCTTAAGTGCCTTGCTAATAGCAACACAATAAGATCTATTGAAGCATATTTTAAAGTAACATTGAGACATTGAAACTGCTTTACATGCGTATACATGTCTATTGAGATACAATCATAAATAGGCCTAGCGTGTTTTCATCTGGAATTCAAAGGAATGTGATTTGTGTCTCAGGACAATGAAGTAATCTTATAAGCAAAAATAGAACACACTGATGGAAAACATTTAGATAAAATTAAAATATTTGAAATATTTGTAAATGTCAGTTGAAGTACTAATATAACAAAATCAGATTACTTCCCTCAGAACCTTAGAAACAGGTGCCTAGGAATTATCAGGCAGTAGTGCTAGTAGGGGGGCTGAAGTGACAGGAAAGAATGAAAATAGTTTTTAAGACATGTTTCAATCTTGGAGGTCTCACTTCCTCATGTCATTTGGAAAAAGCACCTTCTGTGGACACCTATTGTAAGGAGATAAGAAATTGTACCCAGGTGTCAACAACTGTACTGTAAACTATGAACCCTCTCAATAAAATGATAAAGATTTTTTGTATAGTAAAACAAGTAATAAAATATTTTTCTCCTTTTGGGAGGACGCATTTTATTTTGGCACTTATAAATGTATTTACACATCTGAGCATTTCAGGACACTAAAGTGGTGCAGGCTCTTGCCTTCGGTTAAAGTTTGCTTTTTTTTTTTTTTTTTAAAAGCGAGTTTCAAAGTTTTCCATATGCATCTCTGCATCAGCTTGCTGTCTTCCCCCACCACAGAACACTGGAGTCTCAGCCTCTTTTCACTTCCATCACACCTCTCTCCTTAGAATTCTCGAGCCTGCTGCAAAAGACCATAGCTAATGAAAAGTTTCACCCTGTACTTTCCCTTGTTTTAAGTCCCAACTATGAATGGAATCATTCTCCTTTTAGCTTATTAGTTAACTTGATTCCTTCAAGTTTTTTTAAAACTATTCTTAGTTTTTAAAAATATTTTATTTGTTAGATAGAAACAGAATAAGAGAGGGAGAGAGAAGGAGAGACAGATATCTGCAGCTCTGTTTCACCACTCACAAAAGTTCACTGCTGCAAGTGGGGACTGGGGTTTGAACTCAGATCCTTGTGCATTGTGACATGTACTTTCAACCAGGTTCACCAAGGGCAATCCCAGTAAATTCCATATAGTTTGTAACAAAAGAGACTTTGTAGTGATGAAAGAAGCCAGAGCATTGCTTATTCCTGGTGGCATATGGCATCTGTGGTACCAACAGCTACAACCTGCAAGTCCTTTGGTCTAATGGTTGAGTTATCTCCCAGGTCTTTAATCTTTTTCCTCTCTCTTCTCCTTACTCAGTTATCACTAAGTTGTTCATTAGAAGCAAAATGTTCAAACAATCTTGTAGGCAGAAGAAAAAGACTCTGTTTTCTTTGAGTGCTTTTTAGTTTATGTGGCTGAAGTAAACAGTTCATGTACTTCTGTGTTTCCTGAAATCTTCAACCTGACTTTCTTCTCTCTCCTGGCTTTTGTTTTCCTTCAAATTAGTTTGGTGCTAACTCAGTGCATCTATGTCTGTGGATGATACTTCCCATTATCACAGTTCCCTCTTCTAAATCTAGTGTGTCCCCCGAATTACTTCTGTTTATTTTTCTTTCTTTCTTTCTTAAACTGTTTATCTTGGCCTTACGTTTAAGTTTTCTTCTCCCCTCTCCATTGCGTATTCTCCTTAACTGACATCTTACAACTACTTAGGAGGCACCTTTTAGTGGTCCACAGGTTAGTTTCCAGAGATCAGAGTCAGTGTTCTGGATCTTCCTCAGGAAGCAGAATTCAGACTCTAAGCCTGACCAGTATTGTGACCTCAGGCAAGTTACCTAACTTTTCCTTGCTCCCCCCACCCTTATTTTTTTTGTTGTGGTGAAGCTTAAATGAGTTATCTCATATTAAATATTTAGAACAGTGTCTGGCACATAGTAAGATTTAGCAAGTCTTATTATTATTACTTAAATATGTTTAGTTCAATTATGTGATGTTGAATCTTCTATTGACATCTTTTTTTTTTTCTTCTAGAAATGCTTTTTAATATCCCAGATAATGAGAGTTCCTTGGAATACATTTGGAGACTGATACTCTTTATGTAAACTTTAGCATTGTTTTTCTTTGTTGTTTTCCAAGGAGGGAAGTTTGAAGTAGAAGATATAGAAAAACCATTTCCCCCCCTCTTTTTCCCCCTCTGGGGTTATTGCTGGAGGCTATTTTTTCCCTTCTGTTGCCCTTGTTTATTATTGTTATTTTGTTGTCATCATTGTTGGATAGGACAGAGAGAAATCAAGAGAGATGGAAGACAGAAAGGGGGAGAGAAAGAGAGACACCTGCAGACCTTCTCCATTGCTTGTGAAGCAACCCCCCTGCAGGTGGGGAGCTGGGGCTCTAACTGGGATCCTTATGCCAGCACTTCATGCTGTGTGCATTTAACCTGCTGCACTTCTGCCCAAGCCTCAGAAGAACCATTCTTATAGTCAGGTATCCCTCATCCAGTGTATATGCTTTTGTTCTTGTGTCTGACCAATCATGCTGAAATGTATTATATATTTTGTTACTGCAGGTATGATCAGTAAGGCACAGGCATAACATGGACTTGCTTTTTCCCCCCTTTTTAAAAATTAGACATTGAGTAATGGTTTACAAAATTATAAGATTATCTGAGTATAATTCCACCCCATACACACCACCATGTTAACCAAGTTAACACAAAACCTTAGTTTTCACAAAACCTTAGAGGAAGGCTGCTTTTTGGTTGTCATTTTGTAAGTTTATGTGTTTCAGTGTTCTATCTTCCACTAATAACTGAAAATATCTAGTAGTTGTCTTTTACTTTCTTACTTCTGTAAGCATAACTATCTCGAGTTAGTTCCATTCCTTTTGTCCCAAAGGGTGCGATATCATCTTTTTTTTTAAATTGCAGAATAGTATTCCATTAAATATATATATATTTATATATGGAGTATATATATATATATATCACATTTTTTTTGCCTCAGAGTTATTGCTGGGGCTCAGTGACTGCACTACAAATCCACTGCTCCTGGAGGCCATTCCCCATTTTTTTTGGTTGCCCTTGTTGTTATTGCTGTTGTTGTTGAATAGGACAGAGAGAAATTGAGAGAAGAGAGGAAGACAGAGAGGGGGAGATAAAGATAGACACCTGCAGACCTGCTTCACCACTTGTGAGATGAACCTCCTGCATGTGGAGAGCTGGGGGCTCAAACCAGGAACCTTACCCCAATCCTTGTGCTTCACACCATGCCTGCTTGACCCTCTGCGCCACTGTCACTCCCATCCCATACTTTTTAATGCATTCACCTATCAGTGGGCATTTAGTTTTTCCACTTTGTGGCAATTATGAATAAAGTATTTATGGATATAGGGATGGGTATGTGCCTTTGCATTAGTGGTTTCATGCCTTTTGAATATATACCTAAGAGTCACATTGCAGGATCATAAGGTATATCCATTTTCATTTTTTAGGTGCTCTCCGTGATGTTTTCTTACAGTGGTACCAAAGTTCTTTTTTTTCAACACCTTTGCCAACAGTTGTCATCTCCTGTATTTTTCATGTAGGCCATTCTCTCATAACTTGGGAACCTATAAAAATGCTATTTATCAGGTCACATCCCAGACCAACTGAATCAATCAAAGTCTTCATTTTTAATAAGATATCTGACACCCCATGTCCATGATTCTGAGGATAACTATGCTAGGATTTCTGTATCCATGTTTTTCCTCCAGGCAGATGGGAAGAACCTGACCTGAATTCTGTTTTGTAGCACATAATATTGACTGCTTGTACGAGTGTAGCACTTTAAACCCTATGAGTTTTCCTAGAAAACTTATGTTGGTATTCTCTTGGGTGTAATTGTTATTGATCAATGTCATGATTAAAAGTATAGCTTGAGTCTACTGGGAGCTTTAACTCATTGAAAGAAAAAAAATCATTGATTTAAAGCCCTCAATCAGTCATTCTCACATTTTTTTAGAAAATAGTTCAGATAAATAGCAATAATCTTAGCAGTGAGAGATTTGTCTCAAGGGGTGATCTTTCTAAAATAGACCAGCATTGATTAAGTTCATTGCTTTTTTAACTGTTCACTTTGTTGCTGTGGTAACTTTAAAAAATTACAATGTCTTTTCAACATCAAAAAATTATAATGTCTTTTCAACGTCAGGATTGTATATGGGGAATGCAGCATGAAGAAGTGCATTTGGGCTTTCATTTACTGGTTAAGTGCTTGCTAAGTTTCTAGGGCTTTTTCTGTTGCAACAAGGTTTGTTGAAACAAGGTTTTGGAAAGGAGATGTCTTAGACATGTTTATGATGTAGACAGTATACAGAAGGTTCTGGTTAGCGTTATGATTCTTGGTATGTTGTCAAAAGTTAAAAGATCAAAAGTTCTAGCTTGTTATTTGGATAACTTCCAATGAAACATGAAGAGTTTATACTCATAAAATATGTATAACAGGGAGTCTAGTGTAGTGAAGTAGGTTAAGTGCAGGTGGTGCAAAGCACAAGGACTGGTGTAAGGATCCTGGTTCGAGCCCCCAGCTCCTCACAAGAAGTGAAGCATATCTGCAGGTATCTTTCTCTCCTCCTTTCTGTCTTTCCTTCTTCTCTCCATTTCTCTCTGACTTATTCAACAATGACTACAACAATAAAACAAGGGCAACAAAAGGGAATAAATAAATATTAAAAAATATGTATAACAGTGTTATTAGATTATTACCATTCCTTTTGCATATGTCTGACACTATGGTTAGGTAGAACTTTGGGAAAATCTTTAACTTGCTTTGATAATGAAGAGCAGAGACTCCTTTTACTAGGTTGTATTTTATTCCTGAACCATTAAGTGGAGTACACTACCTCATTCATCTTCTCAGTTACTATACTTTCTTGCTATTTATTAACAAGAAGTAGTATTTTCTTTACTTTCCATAACATTTGTTATCTTTTCATAAAGATTGAAAGAAAAATAAATAAAACTAGTATTTATTATCTCTTTCTTACACTTTGCCTCATGAAGGTAGTTTTTCTAAACTGTGACTCAGATAATGTCACTCCTTTACTTAAAATTCCCAAGTGCCTCTCATCACTCATGAACTTTTGACCGTCTGAGTTATTTCACTGCCTGGATTGCACTACAGTCACTTACCTTGTTCCCTGCTCTGCCTCCTGCTATAACTTCAAGCCTCCACCCAATGTCATCACCTTTGTGGAACTTTCCCTAACCTCAAACATTGCTTGCCTTTTGCACTCTTTCATCTGCCATGACATTTATCTTCTTGCGTTAGTAAGGGATCTTCAGGGGAATGGAAGCAGTGGAATGAATATATACAATTACATATATATACGTATGCATATGCATACATATGTATAAGCATGTACTCATTTATATTGTACTAGTGACTTTGAAATTTGCAGGGCAGACTGTCAGACTATAAACTCTCACAGGAACTAATAATGAATTCTCTAGGCAGAATCTCACTCCTCAGATAAGCCTCCATTTCACTCCTAAGGCCTCTTGATTCATTTCCATGAGGTTCACCCTGACACTGATAATGACTTTTTTTTTTGTAACGTCAAAAGACTGTACATATTAATCAGATTTACAAAAGACCTCTAGAGTAAATTTTATATTATATTCATAGTTGACTAAGTAGTTGGGTAGTTGAGCCAAAGTAGGTAGACTTCGTAAGATGGTCTTTTGTTTTTTCTTTCTTTCTTTCTTATTTGGGAGAGGTTAAGAAGCAGAAAGAGATAAAAGGGGAAAGAGAAAGATAGAGAGGAGAGACACCAGCAACACTGCTGTGAAGCTTTCCTCCTGTAAGTGGGGGCCAGGGACTAGAACTTGAGTCATCACACATGGTAAATCGAGAGTTCTACGCCTTACCTATACTTCTTTTTCCATCTAAGATGATCTTCTATTTATATTATACATTGAGATACATATTATTTTTTTACACACAGAGATAGAGAGGCAGCAAAGCTGAGAAAGAGTGAATGAGAGCACCAAATCTTCCTGCTGTACAGTGTGTGTGTGAGGGGGTGGGTCAGGCTTGAACTTTGGCCCATGGCAAAGCTGCATATTATCCAAGTGAGCTGTTTCACACCAACCCTGAAATACTTCTTACCCATCATATTTTTCTTTCCCCTTTCAACCTTCCTCGTGCAGATATAACTCAAAGACCATCAGTGAGGAGGGATATATAGAGGGCAGTCATGTTATACACGGGGTTTGTGAAGCTAGGCTATCACATGACTGGTTCAGTGAGGTGAGTTTCTGGTTTTTGAATTCTATGTACACTTAACTGAGTGCGCCACTGCCCAGCCCCCGGTTTTTGAATTCTAAACTCCATGAATTTAAAATTTTTCTTCTATCCAAAGATGTTAGTTTCTAGAGACAAACAGCTGTTAGTACAATTCACAGTTTTTATTAAGTAAACTGTTTACCAATTTACAGTGACACCAATGCATATTTAGGATTTTGCCTCTCCATGACAAGAGGACAGTGAAGCAGAATCAATACCTAGATTATTGTCTCACCCAGAATAGAAACATAAGGAATTAGTTGATCTTGAAAGTTATTCCAACTAGGTCATGGGGAAACTTCTTTGTCTTATCAGGCCACTTGATAAGGTTTTTTTCCCTGGGATAATTTGATATAAACATGGATGGGCCTTGCAGTTCTGATCTCAAACCTATCACCCCAACTGACTGAATTACAGTTCTTCTTTACAACATTTTCCATTCTGATAATGTTATCCTAAAAGTGTTGCTTAGCATGTTTTAAATGTATAAACACTGTACCCTTGGTAAAAGGGTTTTGTAAAGTAATCCAGGTTTGCAAAACCCCATTGTTCTACATTTCAGGAATATTTTTTCTTTTCTTTTTTTATAATATTCTTTTTAAAAATATTTATTTATTCCCTTTTGTTGTGCTTGTTGTTTTATTGTTGTAGTTATTGTTGTTATTGGATAGGACAGAGAGACATGGAGAGAGGAGGGGAAGACAGAGAGGGGGAGAGAAAGATGGATACCTGTAGACCTGCTTCACCGATTGTGAAGGTCTGCAGGTGCGGAACAGGGAACTCCAACCGGGATCCTTACACAGGTCCTTGTGCTTTGTGCTGTCTGTGCTTAACCCGCTGCACTACTGCCAGACTCATAGGGATGATTTTTCCAACTGATCTCACACATCAAGTGTTTGTTTTTGACCCCTCATAGTCTCAGGAGACATCTTTTGTTTGAGCTTGCTCTAGAATTCTTTTTTTTTTTTTTTTTTTTTTTTGCCTCCGGGGATATTGCTGGGGCTCCGTTTTTTATTGCCTGCACCATGAATCCACTGCTCCTGGAGGCTATCCCCCCCCCCTTTTGTTGCCCTTGTTGTATCCTTGTTGTGGTTATTATTGTGGCTGTTGATGTTCGTTGTCAGATAGGACGGAGAGAAATTGAGAGAGGAGGGGAAGATAGAGAAGGGGAGAGAAAGATAGACACCTGCAGATCTGCCTGTGAAGTGACTCCCCTGCAGGTGGGGAGCCAGGGCTCGAACCAGGATTCTTATGCTGGTCCCTGCGCTTTGTGCTACATGCGCTTAACCCGCTGCGCTACCGCCCGACCCCCCAGAAGTCTTAAATTGTCAGGAGTACTCACTTTTGTTATCTTTTTCTTCATATAGTTATTGCGGTCATTTGCAAGCTGTTTTCATTTTTGTTGAAAGAGAATTTTTTCTTTCTTGTAGTCTTAAGGACATAGTGATTTTTAAAATGTTCTTTTCAGAAGTGAACGTTGGCATTCATTTTTTTATGTTCTTTTTTGCCCTTCTTTTTTTTTTAGTATGAATTTTTTTTAAATTTATAAAATAGAGATATTGACAAGACCGTAGGACAAGAGGAGTATAATTCCACACAATTCCCACCATCAGAACTCCCTATCCCAACTGCCCCCACCTCCTGAAAGCTCTCCTATTCTTGCATTCTGCGGTCTTCAGTAGGAACATTCTGAGTTGCACCAATTTCAGGACCCATCTTCTTCAGGTGGTAAATAGAGTATATTAACCAACTGCCTTTTGGAGGATGGAACATTCTCTACCATTGTTGATCCAGACTGATATTGGATCCATCTTTATAGTTTAATGTTTTGCTATGACTAGTTATATGTGCCAATTTGGCTAGCCTGTGGTATTAGTTGTTGTTGAACAAGAATTTGAGAGTGCTATCTAGGTACTTTATAATTGTCCTTAACTTTAACTAATAGCGTAAGTAGGCATCAGAATAAAAACTGAGAAGAAATTACACCTCAGTTACAACATTAGCTTCTGTCTGCATTTCCAGCTTGCTGTGCTGCCCTTTAATTTTGGACTAAATAGCTCCCACAGTTGTGTGAAGTGTGTGTGTGTGTGTGTGTGTGTGTGTGTGTGTATACAAATATAGTAAAAATAAATCTGAATGCACATATACTTTTGCTGGGTTCTGTTTCTCTGAAAATAACTTGTTTGATTTACAATACAAGTTCTTTTTTTAAAATTTTTTTAATATTTATTTTATTTATTCCCTTTTGTTGCCCTTGTTGTTTTATTGTTGTAGTTATTATTGTTGTTGTTGTTGTTGGATAGGACAGAGAGAAATGGAGAGAGGAGGGGAAGACAGAGAGGAGGAGAGAAAGATAGACACCTGCAGACCTGCTTCACCGCTGTGAAGCAACTCCCCTGCAGGTGGGGAGCCGGGGTTCGAACCGGGATCCTTATGCTGGTCCTTGTGCTTTGCGCCACCTGCGCTTAACTCGTTGTGCTACAGCCCGACTCCCTACAATACAAGTTCTAATACAGGTTCTAAAATTGGATAAAAAGTATAACACTAAAACCATTTACTGCATAAATCCACAAGTTACTTAAAGTTTGAAAAATGTATGGAATTTCTTATTTATTTATTTATTTAGTAAAGTAAGAGATCAATCCCAAATATGGATCTACAGATAATGAGGGTCCACTGTAGATAGGTTGGATTTTTTTTTGAAGATACATGTGTAGTAAAATAGTCTTCTGTAAATCCATTCTGTGGGAGAGTATGCTGCTGCCAAAGAAACATTATTAGGTGTTTAAATATTTTACACTCTTAATTTGCAGAACTCTTTAATGAATGTTTCTAATCCCAGTAATAACAACCTTTTATGAGAAGAAAATAAGTTCTATAAATAACAAAGCTCCAGAAATGGCAATAGGAAATCCTGAGCAATTTCAGGTATCTACTGTGAATCACTGGCATGATTAATAAAATCAACACCAACCAAAACCAACAAACAACAAAAATAGTCAAAGCTGAGCAAAATACTTTGTCATTTTCTCCAAAAATTTTAGTGGGGAAGCCACATACATTCATTCACCAAGATTTACAAAGTCAGTTCATTAACATGTCACATGTTTAACCATGTTAAAACAATTAGTTGTTTAATTGAGGTTTTCACCTTCTAATGAATTTTATCATATTGAAATTTGCCAAGAAATTAGCAAGTCTACAACTTTGATTCTTGCAAAGTGTTTATGTACTTTTAGGGTGATGCCAATTCTTTACTTCTTAATTTGTCAAGCACATACATGAAAATTTCTGTGCTTAAAGTCCTGAATTAGCAAACCAGGGCTTTTCTTGGCTTAAACAGCTGCCACTTCATGATGGTACTCCCAGTGGAGAAAGGAATGAAAGTGAGATCAACTCTGTTATGGGTACTGAAAGAAAATCAAAACTCAAGATCAGGGCAGATATATTCAATTTCTGGAGAGATTATTATAGAAAGAAGGAGGAGAAGGAGAGCAAGGAGCAAGAGGAGGTGAAGGAGAAGGAGAAAGAGGCAGAGAAGGAGCGGGGGGGGGGGGGGGGGGCGAGTAGGGCTCACCTGGAGGGTGCCTTCTTTGCCATTGCATGCCTCAGGCTTAAACCATGCTGTGGTTGTTTCCTCTCTCAGTCAGTCTCTGTCTCTGTCTCTTTTTCTTCTATCTGAAAAAGCTGGCACAGAGTAATAAAGCCCCAAATAAGAATTCAGTGATGTGGATTATGATTTGTGTATTTGTCAGTGTTTGAACCACTATTTCATTATAAAATGAAAATGAAAGGTTAAGATGTGGTTTACTTATTTTGAAGAGATATTGCAAACCATTTTCCTCAATCATTGCATAAATTAGAATGAGAGAAAATAGACTTATACTATAGCAAGTAGAATCTAGTTTAAACTAATGAGAAAGGGATACTACCAGAGAACTTCAGTTATGAATATTTATAAGCTGAAATAAATATAAGAAGTAAATGAGAGAAATTAGCATTGGAAATAATCATATTCAAATAGTGACACTCTAACTTGGAGAGAATTATATTAGGTGGTCAGAAACTTAAATCTATTGCTGCTTAAAATTATGTATATGTGTATCCCTAATGTTCTGGACTTGAATTTGAAAGACTCACTCATCAAGATTTTTAGACACATTATATTTGCTTTTGCAAATTAGAAGCTCCAACCACAGATGCAAGTATACATTGCCATGTGTGGAATTAATGTTTCAGACAGCTTATGAATATGTATGTGTATTTTGGTGGCTCTTTTGCTACATAAATCTGAAAAACAGTGGGAAGTGGGTGGAACTCATGGTACTGCATATTGCTGTCAGAGAAGTGCAATTCTCAAAGAAAAAATTATAGGGGCAAGTTTTCATTTCAGGCATGTCTTCAGAGACATAACATTTTTCAAAAGAGGAAAGCTGATATTTGTCCATTTTAATTGTTAAAATTTCTGTTGACATTTCATAATAACTTGGAAGTGTTCTGAGGACAATCCTTTAAATGTACACACATCTTCATGAAAAATTTTGAAATGCTTTTAAGTGCAAATATACTGTGTGATCAGATTCATATTTAGTCTTGTAGTACAGTTATACCTGAATGAATATTTCTGTTACTGGTAAATATTGATTGGACTCAATGCAAATTTTGTTAGGGGGCTTTGTCTCTTTGTGTCTCCTGAATTTTGTATGCCATTAGTAGTCACAGGAATTGCTGAACAGAAGGAGTTTATTGACTGTACTTTAAGTTGAAAAGCTTGTCTAAGCAAAGAAGAGGCAGAGGGAATCTGGTTTTATACTTTGTAAAGTTAGGGTCATACGTTTATACATATTTAAGAGTTTTCTAGGAAAAATCATGCACACGTATGAAGGGGAATGGTTAGCATGCTTAGCTCATATATAGAAAATGGTAGCGAAAACAGTGAAGAGGGTATGCTGCAGCTCTAGGAAGGCTCCATGGAAACTTTCTCTTACCAGTGCTGCTCATCTAGGGGTCTGGAGTGCTGTCAGTAAGACTGCTTAGTCCAGTCAAAGACAAAAGAATGTTATAGTATTACTGCTTCCAGGGAGGGGTTGTCTCATCCTCCAAAATGTAACTCTCAGGCTAAAGTTTGCTTTGCTTAACCACAGTGAGTCCATCTCAGTTTTGTTAAATGAAGCAATTGATGCAATGTTGCAAAAATGCTTTGATTATTTGGCTACAGATATTAATGAGCTACTACCTCAAAATTGTAATTGTTTTGCAAAAAATGCATAATAAATGGTTGTATAGTTGCAAATCTTCCCACTTTACAAACCTCATATCCTGGACATGGTACCTGCACAGACTGAGGTGGTAGAATAGGAAAGCCGAGGTGAACAGCTGCTCCATTAATAGTGTGATTTGCTGAGCTCAGTGGAGCATGGAGTCTGTACCAACTGATTATGATCTTCATAGGTAATTTGAATTAGTACCCTTTATGCAGGGTGGGCTCACTCATAACTTAATTTTTGTAAGAAGCCTTGTTACTTTGTAACAAGTTGTTATAAGGGTATGATTAAAGCAAGATCAGGTCATAGTTACATACATGTACTCTAACTGCAATTCCAATGCTTCATATGGTCATTTAAACCATTCCTTCTTTTTTATTTATTTATTTATTTAATTTTTTAATTTTTGCCTCCAGAGTTATCACTGGGGCTCGGAGTCTGCAGTACACATGAATCCACTACTCCTGGAGGCTATTTTTTCCCATTTTGTTGCCCTTGTTGTTGTTATTGTTACTATTCTTACAGTTGTTGTTCGATAGGACCAAGAGAAATTGAGAGAGGGACAGAGAGGAGGAGAAAGATAGACACCTGCAGACCTGCTTCACTGCTTGTGAAGCGACCACCCCTGCAGGTGGGGAGCCAGGGTCTAACTAGGATCCCTTCGCGGGTCCTTTCACTTTGTGCCATTGGCACTTAAGCCGTTGTGTTACTGCCCAGCCCCCCTATAGCATCTTTGCACCATGTGCGCTTAACCACTGTGTTACCGGCTCCCTTTAGCTTTCTTTAAAAACAAATACCATTTCTCTCTTCACTTTTCTGGCTCCACCAGCCTTTTTTGACACTGAAAACTCAGCAAGTTTACACTTTTTGATATTCTATCTCTATTTCTCCTTTAATTATCTCTTGAACATGCTCCAGTCATTCTTTTGACCTCACCACTTTAGGTGACCAGGTGATCTTTGAGGTACTATTTTCCCAGATCGGTGTCTGCTTATTTTACTTAATCAAACCCAGAGCATAAGAAAGTACCTCTTCCCAGATGCCTACATTCCTTCCTATTTTTTTCCAGACTTTTATGTTGGAGAGTATCCTTTGGACTAATGCTTTTCTCTTCTCTATTTGTATTTATATTTGTGGATCCTATTCAGTCTCATGACATTAAATATCATCTGTAAGCTGATGACTGTTAAATGAATGTCATTAACCAAGAACTTGGCCCCAAACATTCAATTTTGCTATTTCAGAAGTTAAAGGACTTCCTGGCTATATACCCAGAAATTTTTATAGACTAGTTTTCTGTCTCCCATGTAAAACAAAACAAAACTAAGTGTTAAGGAATTTGGCTTCAAATTGAAAAACTGGAATCATTTAATTCAGGAAGCACATCATACATATTTAATTTATTTTGATGTCTACCTGTTGATTGCTATCTTATATTTAAGGGTATCTATGTAACAGACTAACAGACTAACTCATGCCAACACAATATATAATGCAATCCTACAGAGCTATTCTTTTTTTTCAGAGCTATTCTTTAACCAAGAAATAATTAGGATTTTTAGAAGGCTGTTAGCTGTTATTTGTATGTCAATAGATAAAGGATAGTATAGAATTTACAATTAAGGAAATATATATATACTAGTATAACCAGTTAGAACACTTAATGAAATTAGTAAATTATGTTTGTTTTGTTTGTCATCTGTTGTAAATATTGATTACCTACCAGTAATCAGGTTATCACTTTTTTCCCATTTTTTAATTTTTTATATTTATTTATTTATTTTCCTTTTGTTGCCTTTGTTGTTTTTTAATTGTTATTGTAGTTATTATTGTTGTTGTTGTTGATGTTGTTGTTATTAGATAAGACAGAGAGAAATGGAGAGAGGAGAGGAAGATAGAGAGGGGGAGAGAAAGACAGACACCTGCAGACCTGCTTCACCGCCTGTGAAACAACACCCCTGCAGGTGTGGAGCTGGGGGCTCGAACCGGGATCCTTAGGCTGGTCCTTGCACTTCACGCCACATGCACTTAACTCGCTGTACTACCATCTGACTCCTAGGTAATCACTTTTAATCACATTGTAAGTTTGAATTTATGTTAAATTATTCAAGAGACCAGGAGATTACTTCTCTCATAGTGTTCATACTTTAGCCTGCATGAATTTCAAGCTTCAGCACTCCATGAGAGCATCATGGCTCTGGGCTTCATGATGGTTGGGCAGTGCTATGGTCTCCCTGTGCTCTTTCTGTATGTGTCGTCTGAAAAATAAAGAATGAATCAGTGGAATCATGTTTACACAAAAGTCAGTTAATTAAAACATACATGATACACTATCACTCTAAGATTTTTGGACTGAAAATATAATCTATTAAATGTCATAGGTGGTTATTTTAATAGCTGGGGTCAGAAGTACTCCAAATTATTGCACTCGTATAGTTCCCTATAGAAATTTAATTTGAAGGCCATTTCAGACTACTTCTTTTCAACCATAAAGCAACCAAAGTGTAGACTTATTTTCTAAGTGGCACTTGCTGCTGAATATGCTCAAGAAAAGATAAAAGTTAAAGATTCCAGTGATTTTTAAGTAATTTATTAGGATAGTACTGTGAATCTGAGGTCTGAATGCTGAGAATACTTTCCCTATTTTTTGTGAGCCACAAACAGGAAACCATATTTAATGAATGAAATATGTTAAAAAGAATGAGTTGGAGGCCAAGCCGTGGTGTGCTGGGCTAGCGTCACGGGTGTTTCTTCCCGGGCACGTGCTCTCTGGGTTCGAGAGAACTCGACTAGAGCCAACCTGGGCTGCTGCTTACTCAGCGACACGGGAGAGAGACCAGGTACTCGTGGCGGAGCAGGAACGCAATGCAATGCCTTTATTGATCAGAGACACCGCCTTTATATTTATCGTTAATCAGAGTGGCAAGTGGGAAAAGGAAATGGCTAGGAGACGGGGTGGAAAAAGAGTGCAAAGGTAGAAAGCTTCCATAGCAGCTATTGTGAAGGTTCTAACAAGTGGGATTAACCAATACCCTGCAGGCAGGGTTGGTCACAGGCAAAACAATGATTATATAAATAGACCACAGCATCAAGCAATGCAGGGGAGCTGGCATAATGCCCAACAGTGGCACATCTGATTAAGTGCACGCACTGCAGTGTTTAAGAGCCCAGGTTCAAGCCCCTGGTCCCCATGTGCAGGGGGAAAGCTTCACAAATGGTGAAGCAGGGGTGTAGGTGTCTCTCTGTCTCTATCCCTCTCTAACACCTTTTCCTCTCTCAATTTCTCTCTGCCTCTATCCAGTATTAAATAAATAAAATATTTTTTTAAAAAAATGGACTGTACATACATAAATAAATGTGTATAACATCATCTGATATTTAGTAAATTCAGGAAATAGTCCATAAATTGCAGTGTTAGAAAAAAGTACTTCCCTAACTTTTTCTTGTTTCATGATTTCTTTTTAATTTTATCATTAATGTATAATGCACCTGTACATGGACAAAATAAATAATAAATGTTTAGGACAGAATCTAATCAAATTCTGCATCTCATTTTATGTGGCTGGACAACAGCTATGATTTTAAAATCTACTGTTTCCATATAGTTATATAGAACTTCCATGGAAACCAGTTTCAGTTTTGAAAGCTTAAGGAAAACAAAAAACAAAAAACCAGCCAACCCATAACAACCCTCTAAAAAAAAAAATCACCTTAAGATATCAAAGTTGTACTTGTATCTTCCTGTTTGAAACAGCAATACTGACTGTTCATGTACATGATTTATTCTGAAGATTACCACATTTCTGCTATTTTAGAAAGTAAATTGTGCAAACAAAACAAAACAGTACTTCCCCCCGGCTTCTCACAGCACCTATTGTAAAGGTAGCTGTAATATTCTTTAAAGGGTGCAAGATTTAGGTACAGTCATCACAGAAAAAACAGATTCTTGATAGTGACTTTTAGACTTTTGTTTCCTTGAAGGAGAAAACTAAAATTTATCTGAAAGTTGGAATTAACAAATGAAATATTTCTTTGGTTATTATAGTTTGGATGATATTAAAATATTTGACTTCTTTTTCCTGTGGACTTTTTTTCTCCTTGCTAACTTTAAAAAGATGACTACTATATGTGAGGTATAGAATTAGATATCTTTTAAACTACAATTCCATTTTCTGTTCTGCAGAAACACCTACCATTTAAATAAAATTATAGTTCTCCTACAAGAAAAAAAGCCTTTTGTTACTCTTTTATTTATGCATATTTTGTTTTTATTTTAACTACAAGAACTTTCTCTCATTTTGTCAGCACTAATAATTTTCAGGTTGTCATTTTTATGATGCAAGTGTGAAGTCTTCTAAAAAGAATCAGATTTGTAGCTGTCTGTATATTGCCATTACATTTTCTTGTATGTTTCTAATTGTGTTTTCTTCTATAACAAGGTTACTTTTGATCCAGTGAAATGTAGAAGAGTGTTTTATTTTTTAAAATTGTGGCTTCAGTTAGAAGCTCTATAACAATGGATATGTTACTAAGAGCTTAGTAATTGAATTCATTTTCTTTTTACTTGCCATCATATCATTATTGACTTTGCAAGTATTGCTGTGTCCAGGTAAGTAGAAATTAGTATCATGTTTTTCATAGTGCTTATATGCTTTATTTTTATTTCTTGTAGGAGCTATTCAACATGTCTTTAACAATTTTTATGACTACTGTTTCAATTTAGATGGCAACATTATTTCCTTCCATTATTTAACTTTTCTGTAATAGCTATCACCTTTTATCATCCACATTAAAATTTTTTCAAGTTTTTTTTTATTTATTAAAAGGAAACAGTGACAGAATTATAGGATAAGAGGGGTACAGCTTCACACAATTCCCACCACCAGAACTCCATGTCCCATCCCCTCCCCTGATAGCTTTCCTATTTTTTAACCCTCTGGGAGTATGGAGCCAAGGTCATTGTGGGATGCAGAAGGTGGAAGGTCTGGCTTCTGTACTTGCTTCCCCGCTGAACATGGGCGTTGACAGGATGATCCATACTCCCAGCCTGCCTCTCTTTTTCCCTAGTGGGGTGGGGTTATGGGGAAGCACAGCTCCAGGACACATTGGTGGGGTTGTCTGTCCAGGGTAGTCTGGTTGGCATCATGCTAGCATCTGGAACCTGGTGGACTCACTGTGCACTGTTGGTCTTAGAAATGTTAACTATAGTTCTTTTGTATAAAGGAACTACTCATAAGAGCACTTGAAATAAGTAGATATTTGAAATGATTGTAATAGCACTAATCTTGATAACTTTACTAAGAGTTATTAATTTGTCTAAATGCATAGGATTATAGTACATTTCAATTTTCTGACTTTTATTAAAATATTTATTTTTAGTAGTATTTCATGTTCCGATTTTTGGTCAGTTCTAAAACTTTATTGTTTGCTACTTTTATAGTGACTTAAATTTTCAGTATTAAAGTTCAGTGATTATATCTAATGGCATGTGCTTTTGACATCTTTTTGCTCTCAAATTACATTTTTATGAGCTTAATGGTTTATAGTACACAACCATACCCCAAATTTGTGAGATTATGAAGAAACTAGAACCTATATACTGATAATGTATGTATAAGAGGGTAATACCTCTTTGAAAATTTGTTCCTTAAAATGTGAAACATATCTTTTAACTGTTCCATTCGTGGGTACTTATCCTAGGGAATTTTACTATATCTTGTTACATTGTGTCTATAATATGAATCATATACAAATGCCTATAATATCTTTGCTTGCTATACCCTCATATTGAAAATAACTCAAATGTTCATTAACATATATTTTCATAAGCAAATTCTGGACATCCATGCAATGTAATAATACCTGTCATTACATAGAAGTGAAGTAAAAACAATTTTTTAAATAATTTGGATGATTCCTAGAATAATTATACTGGATCAATGATTCTACACATATTTATAGAAAATTTCAGTAAGTGCAGTCCAGTCTGTAGTGCAGGAGAGTCAGTGGGTGCCTGGAATCAGAGGGTTTGAAGTGCCAATGGGAGGATCACAATGGACTATGAGATATGTTAATACATTTCTATCATTCCTAGTTTGAACTTAATGTCCGAGTCTGGAGTACTTAAAACAATATAAATTTATTTTTGACAGTTCTGGAGGCTGAGACACTTGAAATTCTGATACCAGCCAGATTCTTTTTAGATACAGAACTACCCTTTTCCTCACTTGCTGGAGAGTATATATATATATATATTCATTATCTTAATTTCATGATGATATATTCATATGTCAACACTTAGCATATCTTGCACTTTTAGTATGTGTTGCTTGTTTATTGGTGGTTATATTTTAGTTAAACTACTAAAAAATTAAAAAAATAATACAGTTGAAAGTACCTAATATGTTACTTGGGACTTGACTGTATCACAGTACTGGTATTAAACTGAAATGATAGAATTATGGAGAAAATCAAACAGTTTTATATTTTCATATTTACTATTTATTTTTAAGTGATTTATTTATTTAAGAGAGAGGAAGAGAGAGGACACAGTCACATACCAGAGTATCACTCCAGCAGATGCAGTGTTGGGAATCTAACTTGCTCTTAGGTCAACACTTTAGTCATGGTGCAAACTCTTGGGCTGCAAAATTAATTAATTTTTTTGGTGAGAAAATTGCTGTGTGACTTGTGAATTTTTGTATACACTGACTTGTGTTTTATATGTGTGTATTCACTGAAGCCACCCTCATCTTGTTTTAGTCCTTTGTCCAGGCATGTGAATGAGTATAATAGTACATCTTATAATGTCAAAGTGACTGATGGGATTGAGATCACAGAGGTAGCCTAGAATGAAGAGGAGCCAAGACTGAGGAATATTGACAGGTATTGAGGATGTTAAAACTTTTCAACAGCTTCATGCAAAAAACCATAAAAATAAAGGACATTATAACTTGAGTTGCTTATACTCACCTGACTCTTTTGTTCCTCAATAAGAAGAAACCTCCATTTGGATCTCAAATTTTGGGTCCCATTTGGAGGGAAAAAATAACCTGAGGAGGCACACACTTTTTAGTATCTCATGAGCAGATTCTGTGATTAAGTAATGAAAAGGACAGTAAAACAGACAGCTATGAACTCTGTGGGTCTAAAAACAAAAAAACAAACAATAGCTTCTATCATTTCTGATTCTGTTCAGAATATATTCTAAAGAACCTGATCTGGAAGACTAGCAAAGATCTTGATCTGAATGGTTCTGAGATTGACCATTATCATCATTGATTCATTGTGTACCTTCTGTGTACTGGGACCCATACCAATTGCTTTTCAAAAATTTAATTTTCACAATAATCTATAGGAAATATCTGAGAATCTCTCTAATTAAATACCCCACTCAAATTGAGTCAGAAACTCTTTTTTTTTTTTTTTTTTTGATAGAGACAGAGCAGAGAAAGGGAGTGAAAAACCACAGCACCAAAGCTTCCATCAGTGTGATGGGAGTAGGGCTCAAACTGGGTCGTACATATGGTAAAAAAGTGCATTATCTAAGGGAGCTATTAATATTTCACTGGCCCTGAAGCCACATTTTCTACTGTCTTGTAATATTCACTGTAAAACCTTGACTACTACACTCATGTAGTAGATTATATACTTAGCTTATTAAAATCTGTCTCCCTTCTAAAGTGTAGAAATGTGTGTCTTGTTCACAGAAACTAGTACATATTGGAAACTTAGCAATAATTTTTACTAAGTGAGGGAGTTAGTAAAATATAGGATAAACTTCATGATGGTCAGTGGAAATTTTGTAAAGCAGTGATTTCCAATTTTAAAAAATGTTTAGAGATAATTTTAATTAAGACAGATAAAATCTGAAAAGAAATATGAACAATGGATTAAAAACTAGCTTTTAAGGATTGGGAAATCAAGATGTTGCAGATAGATTAAATTTAATTAAAATATAGTCTGGTGCTAGCAAGTTCCAGGGACTATTAAACTAATTCAGTAGATGAATACCTTCATTAGCAAGAATGTCAGCTTTCTTTCTTTTTCTTTTTTTTAATCAAAAGATCTTATAATATTTATAGCATATGTTCAGTACTGTTGAATAAATTATGAAACCTCTTTTGCATTACTGCTGACATGACAACTAAATAATATTTAGACTGTACTTATTACATGCATATCCTTTTGTCAAAAGTTCTTCACTCTGACAAAAATACATTATTAACAAATATTATGCATATTTAAATTTAAATACAGTATAGGTAGATGATATTTCTAACTACTTTTTATTTTACTATGAAGTAATGCAGAACTCCCAACAAAATGAAACAAGCCATGATTTAAAATCTTTAATTATTCAAAGGAAAATGTACAGCTGTAATTCGTTTCCCGTATGTATAAAATAATGATCTGCTTCATAACTTGTTTGTTGTTGATTTTAGTTATATTCTATACTCAGGAGAAATTGCTAAAGTGAAATAGTCTTCAATATAAAAAATTTATCCAACTTACATTTGTAAGTTAGACCAGCACATGTTTGTTAGGTCAAATGTTCTTGAAAGCAGAGCACTTGACCATAACAGAGAGAAACATTGATGGGGTTCAGAAAATTTCACTGGTACTTTAAAGTATTTATGATAACATCTCTTATTTATCTAGAACCTTCTCAAAAAACATTAAATCTTGGTCTTCAACTGAACAGAGTCATGATACAATATTTAAAATAATGCCTAAGGAGTAAAAGGACATAAACAATGTATCACGGACATATTTCTGTATATATAGACCGTATATAGTATTATTGACAACAAAAGAAAGATGATTTAATCAGTGAGGGAGAATATATAATGGTCACTTTTAGATGTGGCAGAAAAGTAAATTACCTTCTTCAGTGCTTTTCCCAAGACTATTCAGGAATAATTCAATTCTTGCCTCCTAAATATGCTGTTTTTTCCAACCAAGCTATTCGAGTTTGTTCTATAATTATGTCATAGAAGTGTCTCTATTCCCTGACATCTTTGCATATGCAGTGTATGAAGTGAACTTCAAAAGCATTTCTCTTCAGACCTAGGTGGTGGCATATCCTATAGAAGATAACCACATTAGCATGTGTAAGGACCAGTTTCAAACCCTCAACTCCCACCTGTTGTGGGGAAGCTTCATGTGTGGTGGAGCAGTCTCCAGGTGTCTCTCTTTCCCTACCTCTTTATCTCTCTCTGTGTTCACTAGAAAGAAAGAGCCAAAAATAGTGACCACTGGGAGCTGTGGATTTGTGCAGGCATCAAGCCACAGTGAGTACCCTCTTATCAAACAAACAAGTAAATAAACACAATTCTTTTAATACTTTAAAAGAGAAGACTTTGCAGGGTCTAAAAGATGAAGAAAGGGGAATCCAAGATTTCAAGGGGTTACTAGGTGACATGGTGATACTTATTGTACTTGCTGATATTTGTTTAAACTTGAATTTAGTTCAGGATTTCATTACAAATATGTTTAGCTGATTATATGAAAAAACTCATATTTATCAAAATAATTGTATAGTGCTAAGTGACCTAGTTGATTTAAATCACTTTGTGGCACTGCTTTTCCCATTATTATCAAGGGTTTCTATAATTGGAGAAAATAGCTTGTCTTATTTATAAAGGGAAGGAGGGATAATTTTTTATTTTACATCACCCTTTTTTTATGTGTTAGATTACTAACATATAGTGATGATGGTATTAAAAGTTTATATTTTTTCATAAGAAAACACACAATAATAATCAAGCATGGAAACACAAGTGTGTGATAGTCTGGAGCTGTTTAGACTGGAGGCAGAGCTCCCATCTATCAGCAGATTCTAAGAGCATGCCAGCCAGCAAGAGGAAAGATGCAGTCATGAGCTCTGTGAATTATCTTACTCAATCATCCCACAGTTACATGAAAAAAATTCTTATTATTCCCATTTTGTGGATAAGCAACCCAAGGCAATCCCAAATAAATGGATGAATTTGGGCATTGAGCCCAGGACTTTAAAATGCGTATGCTTTTGATGCTCCATTGTGTTGCTTCCAGTAATTATTGATGTTTGTTATGATGGCTTCAAGCTAATGTTCAACATTAAAATTAGTTTAACAAAATATGCTTAACAAGGAAAGGAAACATACTTTCTACATTAGAAAAAATTCAGTACTGCCTGCTTCAAATAAGATGTTACAATTGCAATTAAAAGTAAAACATGAAATCTAGCTAAAAAAAGGTATGCCCAAGATCACCAGTTCTGTAAGGTTTGTTGAGCTACCAAAAGATAAACAAACATGTCTGTCTCCATTCTTAAAGTAAAATGATGTATTGTAATAATCAAGAAAAGACTATGGAACACAGTGGAATGATGTGATGCCAGAAAGCCCAGTAGAATAGAGCTGTTAGACATTGATCAGAGACAATGCACCAACATGCTTTTTTAAAAACTTAGTCTTTAGAATTTGTTAAAGGTGAAAATATTCTTGATATGCCACCTGTCAGCTTAAAGAGAATTTGAAATTCAGTTGCTTTATTCTTGCAAGAATAAACTGTATGAGGAACTGTGTGAGGGCCCTTGTTGGCATTACTCAGTGACAGTGAACATGAGAATCCAGAACAGTTTCTCCAATATGAGGAAAATGGGAATTTTGGGTTGGCTGACTGGAATGCTGCCTAGTAAAAGGAAAATAAAAGAGCTATTGAAAACTGCTGACTTACAAGAAAGTTCAACAGTGGTTCTTGCACATTAGCTGGACAAAAGCCTCTTATTTAATAACGTGGAGGAAGTCTGCATTTCTGAAGCCTTTGCATGAGTTTATAGTAAAGGCTATAGTCAGTCAACCTATTTTGACTTTTGACTTATACACCTTTGAATGTGAGGAAGTTAAAGTTGACCTTCATCAATAGGGTATATTTTATCAGTAACTGTCTATCATGGAATTTCTTTGTTATTTTTTCTATTTCTTTATTTGTGGGTAATAATTGGTTACAAGATTGTAAGATTATTGTATAGTACCATATGACCACCACCACCCCACCACCCACTGGAGTTCTGCCTTTCCTTACAATGTAATTTCTTAGTCATAAATAAAAGGTGCAAACTTTCTAAGAAAACGTATTCAGAACACTTATGCAAGTTTCAGTTAGTTAATTTTGCTACAGTCTACCAGCTTACATACCAATTCTATCAAAGTATGGCTGTTATACTTATCTGTATTCTTGATGTGTTTTCAAGTTTCTTGCATCAACATATATATTATTTCTACTGAAATAATAACTTATTTCAGTAGAAGTCACCCCTTTGTGCTAAAGGATTTCTGAACTTATTCTGAGTATCACTGAATTATGCACTGTCCGTATTACTGCCAATACATCTGGGATTATGCAGAATTTCTGCCTGGTCTGTGGTTGCTTCTGGAATGTTTACACTTAGTAGTGATAGGACAGTGTTTACAGTTACCTAAACTGTGAAGATACTTAGCACAATTTACTGATGTGACCAGTTCAGTGTCTGATCTTACCTGTATAAATATAGCTTTTGAAAAAAAAAAAATTAAGGTTTGTTACAAGGACCCTGTGCTTTCATGTGCCCTTTTTGTGAATTCTGTGTGTACTTTGCTTATTCAGTCTACTCTCTGGACTAGGGAGGTAGCTTAATGGTTATGAAAAAAAAAAATTCATGGTTGGGTGTCTGAGGTCTCAGGTTCAATCCCTAATAGCATACAATAAGCCAAAGCTGAGCAGTTCTCTGGTTAAAAAAAGGAAAAAAGGGAGATAAAAAGAAAAGAAAGAAATAAGAGAAAAGAAAAAATGCTTTGGATCTCAATTTACTTACTCTCTTTTTATTAGTGATTTAATCTACAAAATTGAAAGATAATAGGGGTATAATCCCATACAGTTCATACCACCAGAGTTTTGTGTCCCATTCCCTCCTCCCTTCATTTGAAACTGCAGTAGTTCTCCCAAGGTCACTTATTTGGGCAGATTCTATAAATATCTGTCAATATCTATGTATATACATATTTCACCATTTTTTTTCAACGTTCCTAAGAGCATAGTAATCTTTGCTTGAGCTTGATATTTAACGTGTGGGTGGTCTAAGAGATGCTGTCTGGGAAGATGGAGTCAAGAGTTGAGATTAGAACTAGGAGGCCCACCTCAACATGCTTCACCTCAGACTGTGTCCAGAGACTTCACGTGTGGAGTGACTACCCTTCAGCTTCATTACTCGGGTGAGACCTTTCCTTTCATAGTATTCTCTAATTCCATACCAGGTGGTTCACTTTCTAACAAAGTCCTAAAACCTAGATATACACTAGTTTCGGTGAGAGAGAGCATATGTTCACACGTATCCATAAACTACTGCAAAATATATACCTGAAAGCAGAAGTATACTAGAGTTTGCAGTGAGTACCCCCCTAACACTTCCTCTCCACTATTCCAAGCTTTGAGTCCATGATTGCTCAACAATTTGTTTGGCTTTGAACGTTAACTCTCTTTTCAGTCACCAGGTTCCAGATGCCATCAGGATGCCAGCCAGGCTTCCTTGGACTGAAGACCCCTCCTGGAGCTCCGCTTCCCCAGAGACCCATCCTACTAGGGAAAGAGAGAGGCAGACTGGGAGTATGGACCGACCAGTCAATGCCCATGTTCAGCGGGGAAGCAATTACAGAAGTCAGACCTTCCACCTTCTGCAACCCACAATGACCCTGGGTCCATCCTCCCAGAGGGATAGAGAATGGGAAAGCTATCAGGGGAGGGGATGGGATATGGAGATTGGGTGGTGGGAATTGTGTGGAGTTGTACCCCTCCTATCCTATGGTTTTGTTAATTTATCCTTTCTTAAATAAAAAAAAATAAAATAAAAAGCTAGGAGGCAGGATTAAGGCAGACAGTTGCTTGCAGACTTGAAGAAAATATATAAATGCAATTAACTGTTTCCCACAACGATCTAACCTGGGGCCCATATCTTTTCATATATACACCGGAGCCTGTACAATTTCTGAGTCCCTGTACATGAGCTCATAGTCCATAGTCAAAGCTGGGAACATTCTAGGCTGTACTCACTTCTGAACCAGTCTTCCTTGAGTGGCAAAGTAGGGTGACCCAGCCTCCCTCTGGAGAGTAGGGTAGAAATTATCCTGACTCTGCCATTACCCTGTGCACACTCTACCTCCACATCGCATCTTCTGCTTCCCTTCAGCATCTCCCAGTCCTCAAGCCTTGGGATATCACTCAGCACTGCTTGATTATGGGACAGTTGTCTTGGGAATAAGTTCAGATCTCTCCCATAATATGTGCCATCACACCGTACCCATACTCATATATATTAACTAAAAGTTTCATGGGGCCAGGTGGCATACATGTCACAATGAGCAGGAACCTGAATTCAGCTCCCCAGCCCCCACCTATAAAGAGGGAAACCTCACGAGTGGTGAAGCAGTGCTTTGAATGAATGAATGAATGAATCAGTAGATAAATATTCTTTTTTAAAAATATTTATTTTCCCTTTTTGTTGTCCTTGTTTTTTTTTTTAATTGTTGTAGTTATTGATGTTATCGTTGTTGGATAGGACAGAGAAAAAGGGAGAGAGGAGGGGAAGGGAGAGGGAGAAAGAAAGACACCTGCAGACCTGCTTCACCGCCTGTGAAGTGATTCCCCTGAAGGTGGGGAGCCAGGGGCTCGAAACGGGATCCTTACGCCTGTCCTTGCACTTTGCACCATGTGTGCTTAACCCGCTGCACTACCGCCCAACTCCCAATAGATAAATATTCTTAAGAAAAGGTTTAATTTATAAGACACCCAGTTTGGTACTTCGGTATAACAGTACAAACGTATTAAAGCAAAGAAAATTCTAATAGTCTTTTCTTTCAGTTACCGTTCAATTTAAATGAGACATTGAAATTGATCCCTCACACCACTTTGCCCTTTTCATAAACTTCATGAGCAGTTTGGTTAAATGCTTGGTCCTGAGTCCCCAGCTTCTCAGGTTATGTATATGTGCAAATATGTAGGTATGTATTGGCAGCAAGACTCCACTGCAACGGATTTTTCAGATAGAGATGGGGAAGACATCATAGCATTGAAGCTTTCTCCAGTCGAGTGGGACTGCTGGGCTGCAATCTGGGTCATAGGCATAACAAAACAGACACACTATGCAGGTGAGCTATTTTATTGGCTCTTCCTCTTAAGTTATTATTATTATTATTATCAATTTATTTATTTTACCAGAACACTGCTCAGCTCTGGTTTATGGTGGTATGTATGAGTGATTGAGCTTGGAACTTTAGAGCCTCAGGCATGAGAGACGCTTTGCATAACCATTATGCTATCTACCCCCACCCTCTTTCAAAAAACTTTTGAAAGAATGATTCTGGGGCTACCACTGCCAGTATGTAGGGTCACAAAGCTTTGTCTTTACAACCTCAAACTTTTTGATTATGTGGTAAAGACTCTAGTCTGCACTGAGACTTAGATGGGACCAGAGGCATAGTTTCTGAAATCATGTTAATACTCAGTATCTACCCTTGTCCTGTTTCCACTAAGGATAGGATAAAAAAATAAAAAGCAAACAAACGAACAAAAACATATATTAGAGAATTATCTTGCTCTGTTTTTAATGTTCTGTGTTCCAAAGAACTATCTGTTCTACTGTTTGCTGTCTTTTTAAACATTGCTTTTATTTTTGAAACTAGTTGCTAAAAGATGAAATACCAGACACTTATTTTTAAATTCTACAAAAAAAGTCTTCAGAATCCTGAATATACCTTCATCACTGAGAAAATATGATTAAACACATAGACAATCTCTATATGTGGTAGAGAAAGCACTTTGGCAGCATGTGTCATTGTTTCTAAATGTAAAAACTTTAAACATAGCTTGGTACAACAGTTTGTTACAGTTAAAATTCAGTTTGTGTCACTTTTGGAAATCTAAACAGTGTTTCTCTGTCATATGTCTTTGAAATTATATCATATGTTCGAGAAATTCAATGGGATATTGACTGTGCCAGAACCTACTGGATGTGTATAACCATTATAGTTGTACATGTAACTGTATAAACATTGTTTCTTTCTCTTTAGCATTATAAAATAGAAATGACATGATTGGAAATTAACTGTGGGAGATAAGCAATAATGGGTAAATCTCTACTTTATCAAGTCTATGACACTGTGATCTGGACAGTGGTGATGCCAATGTGTGTGGGGGGGCGTTTAAAGAAACATTGGCTGTTCACAGAGGGAAAGTTCCAATACCCAACATGATTGTATTAGAGAACATGAAAATAAGACTATTGTTGAAGGCATCTGTTTCGGGGCGGGGGTACTGGGTGGTGGCACACTGGGTTAAGTGCACTGTAGTAGTAAGAAATGTAAGGAACTGCACAAGGATCCTGGTTCAAGCTCCTGGCTTTCCACCTGCGGGGTTGGGGGTGGGGTGGGGGTGGAGTTGGGTGTGAGGGATGCTTCACAAGTAGTGAAGCAGGTCTGCAGGTGTCTCTCTATTTTTCTCTCTCTCTCTATTTCTCTCTCTCTGTCTCACCCTCCCTTCTCAGTTCCTCTCTGTTCTATCCAAAAATTGAAAAAAAAAAAAAAAATCTGTCTCTGCAGCAGGGTTGGTAGTGCAGTGGTGGAGCAGAGGACTTGTAAATGTGTTTGATCTGGCACCACATATAGCAGAATGAGAGCCTGTTTACCTATCTCATAAATACATAAATTTCAAAAAGAAAACCAGCAAAATATGGACTTAGGATATCAAACGAAGGCCAAGTAACAGGACTTTCCCTCAGGCAGTATATTAGAGTCCAGAAGGTACATAATTCACATTGACTAAGGGGCATCCACTGTTATTAAACATGTATTACAAAAAGAAAAAATGATACAGCTCTACTAAAAGAAAGGGGAAGCAAAAACAAACAAACAAAAACAAACAAAAACAATGGCCCCATAAAAAAGTGGGCCAAAGAACTGATCAAACAGTTTTCCTAAAAACAGATACGCATGAACCACAGATATATACAGACATACTCCATTTTATTTATCACTAGAGACATGCAAATCAAAACTACACTGAGATTCCACCTCACACTGAGAGAAGGTTGAAGGTCTGGCTTCTGTAATTGCTTCCTCGCTGAGCATGGGTGTTGATAGGTCCATTCATACTCCCAGCCTGTCTCTCTCTTTCCCTAGTGGGGAAGGACTCTAGGAAAGCGAGCTCCAGGACACATTGGTGGGGTTGTCCAGGGAAGTCTGGTCGGCATCATGCTAGCATCTGGAACCTGGTGATTGAAAAGAGAGTTAAAATACAAAGCCCATTTTCGCTCTTTTGTTGTTAAGTTTGTTGAGCTCTTTGTATATTTTGGTTATTAGTCTCTTGTCTGATGTATGGCATGTGAAGACCTTCTCCCATTCTGTGAGGAGTTTCTTTGTGTGATAGTTTCTTTGGCTGTGCAGAAGCTTTTCAATTTGATGTAATCCCATTGGTTTGTTTCTTCTTTAGTCTTCCTTGCAATTGGGTTTGTATCATCAAATATGTCCTTGAGGTTTAGGTGGGATAGTGTTCCACCAATGTTTTCCTCTAAGTATTTGATGGTTTCTGGTCTAACATCCATGTCCTTGATCCATTTGGAGTTGATTTTTGTTTCTGGTGAGATAAAGTGGTTCAGTTTCATTCTTCTGCATGTTTCAACCCAGTTTTCCCAGCACCATTTATTGAAGAGAGCCTCCTTCTTCCATTTAATACTTTGGTTCCCCTTATCAAAGATTAGATGTCCATAGGTGTGGGGGTTTAGTTCTGGGCTTTCAATTGTGTTCCACTGGTCTGTGTGCCTATTTTTATTCTAGTACCTGGCTGTTTTGATGATGATGGCCTTATAAAGTAGTTTGAGATCTGGGAGTGTGATGCCTCCATTTCTGTTTCTTTTCCTTAAGGCTGTTTTGTCAGTTCTAGGTGTTTTCTGATTCCAGATAAATAATTGTATTTTTTGTTCTGTTCTCTTAAAGAAGTTTGGTGGAACTTTGATGGGTATTGCATTAAATTTGTATATGGCTCTTGAGAGAATATTCATTTTGATGATATTAATTATTCCAATCCATGAGCATGGGATGTCTTTCCATTTCTTGGTATCAGTTTCTATATCCTTGAATAGTGACTCATAGTTTTCATTATACAAGTCTTTCATTCATTATACAAGAGTGAATGGGAATGAATTCTGGATATCTTCTTCAGATTTACTGTTTGCATAAAGAAATGCCACTGATTTTTGTACATTGATTTTGTAGCCTGACACCTTGCTATATATTGCCTAAGAACTTCCAGAACTAAGTAGTTTCCTGCTGGTTCTTAAGGTTTTCTATGTATACTATCATATCATCTGCAAATAGTGAGAGCTTGACTTCTTCCCTTCCAATCTGTATTCCTTTGATTTTTTTTCTCTTGTGTGATTGTTATGGCAAGAACTTCTAATACTATGCTGAAGAGTAATGGTGAAATGGAAAGCCCTGTCTAGTCCTCGATCTGAGGGGGAATGCATTCAGTTTCTGTCCATTGAATATGATGTTGGCTGTAGGTTTACTATATATGGATTCCACTATCTTGTGGAATTACCCATCTGTTCCCATTTTTTGTAGTGTTTTGAGCATGAATGGGTGATGGATTTTGTCTAAGGCTTTCTCTGCATCTATTGAGATAATCATGTGGTTTTTGATTTTGATTTTATTTATGTGGTGAATGACATTGATTGACTTAATGTATGTTGAACCAGCCTTGTGTTCCTGGAATATATCCCACTTGGTCGTGATGAACAATTTTTTTTTTTTGATATATTGCTGTATCCGGTTGGCCAGGATCTTGTTTAATATTTTGGCATCTATGTTCATCAGAGGTATTGGTCTGTAGTTTTCCTTTTTTGTTGTGTCCCTATCTGCTTTTAGTGTAATTAGGGTGATATTGGCTTCATAGAAGGTGCAAGGGGGTGTTTCTTTTTCTTCGATCTTATGGAAAAGCTTTAGAAGTATAGGTATTGGGACCAGGTGGTGGTGCACCTGGTTGAATGACATGTTACAGTGTGAAAGGACCTGGGTTCGAGCCCCTGGCCCCCACCTGCAGGGGGAAAGCTTTGTGAATAGTGAACCAGGTGTCTCTCTATCTCCTCCATCCCTCTCAATTTCTGTCTGTTTCTATCCAATAAATAAATATAATAAAACAAATTTAAGGGGGTCGGACGGTGGCGCAGTGGGTTAAGCGCACGTGGCGCAAAGCGCAGCGACTGGCGTAAGGATCCTGGTTCGAGCCCCCGGCTCCCCACCTGCAGGGGAGTCGCTTCACAGGCGGTGAAGCAGGTCTGCAGGTGTCTTTCTCTCCCCCTCTCTCTCTCTGTCTTCCCCTCCTCTCTCCATTTCTCTCTGTCCTATCCAACAACAAAAGCAACGTCAACAATGGCAATAATAACCGCAACGAGGCTGCAACAACTAGGGCAACAAAAAGGGGAAAAAATGGCCTCCGGGAGCGGTGGATTCATGGTGCAGGCACCGAGCCCAGCAATAAGCCTGGAGGAAAAAAAAAAAACAAATTTAAAAAAGAATTTGTTTAAAAAAAATAAGTATAGGTATTAACTGTTTGCTGAAGGTTTTGTAGAATTTGTTTGTGAAGCCATCTGGTCCAGGACTTTTGTTGTTGGGAAGATTATTATTTTTTTTAATTTAAGAAAGGAGACATTAACAAAGCCGTAGGATTGGAGCGGTACAACTCCACACAATTCCCACCACCCGATCTCCATATCCCATCCCCTCCCCTGATAGCTTTCCCATTCTCTATCCCTCTGGAAGATTCTTAAAAACTGTTTAAATTTCGTCAAGGACTTGGGTCTTTCTGCCTTTCAAATGTCTGGTGGCCTAATAGGGGTGTATAACGGAGAGTCACTGGTGTTTGAGGAAATCCAATGGTTTATAATTAACATGATTAAGTTAATTTGGCATTATGGACTTCAGTCCCTTTGCATGCACATGTGGGTGGAAGATGTATTAGACAAGTTTATGAGGATCTACCGCTCCCAGTCTCATGACTATGCCTTCAGTAGTGTAGAAAAGTTACTGCATTTTCTAGGAGGGGACAACTTCCTTAGAATGCTTAACCAAACACTTCTTGAAACCTTGCAGAAAGCAGGCTTCTCAGAGAAATTTCTTCGTGAAGTTGTTGCTCCTATCATGAGGGTCTGTTATGGCCAAAGCACGAACATCGGTGGCTTTGTAGGGGCAATGTCAATGTCTGCTGTTGATTCTGGTCTTTGGGCAGTAGAAGGTGGCAATAAGCTTGTGCTCAGGGCTCCTTCAGGTTTCTAAAAGCAACCTTATATCTGGCTCAGTAATATACATAGAGGAGAAAACAAGGAACAAGAATACAGGAAACCCCACAAAGATGTATGAAGTGGTGTATCAAATTGGATGCGAGACCCGGTCAGACTTGTATGATATTGTCTTGGTGGCCACTCCATTGAATCGAAAAATGTCCAACATAACTTTTCTCATCTTTGAGCCTCCCATTGAGGAATTTCATCAATACTACCAACATATAGTTACCACACTCATTAAGGGGCAGTTGAATTCAACTATCTTTACTTCTAGAACCTTAGAGAAGTTTGATCTCAGTGCAGTCTTGACCACTGATGATTCAGATTTGTTCATTAACAGCATTGGGATTATATCCCCTGTAAGACAAAAGGACAGTCCTCCACCATCCACAGATGGGACTCATGTTTGGAAGATCTTTTCCCAAGAAACTCTTACTAAGAGACAAATCTCAGAGCTCTTTCTGTCCTGTGATTATGCCGTGAAGCAGCCATGGATTGCATATCCTCACTATAAGCCTCCAGAGAAATGTCCTTCCATCATACTTCATGATCGACTGTATTACCTCAGTGGCACAGAGTGTGCAGCAAGTGCCATGGAGATGAGTGCCATTGCCACCCACAATGCGGCTGTCCTCGCCTATCACTGTTGGAATAGTGATAGGTCTACGCTCGACTGGACCTGCCAATATACGCGGATATCTTCGCCCACCCTGTCCAACGCTTGACGTCTTGTCATCCAATCTGGTCCCCTATGCCTACACTGAACTTCTCTGTTCCAGACTCTTGGAAACAAGAGTTGGCAGTCAGCTGAGGTAAAGAACAAACACCTCATCACAGACCCCTGTAAGCGTCAACCCGGCTTTGACCTAGCACGTTATGATTGGGCCCTCCTCAATCGCTATCGAACAGGCCATGGCCGGTGCGCCACCATGTTCCACCGCTGGGGAGCCAGAAACGACCCGAACTGCCCCTGCGGCTCCAGACAGACTATGACCCACATAGTCAACGACTGCCACCTCTCCAGATTCAAAGGAGGTCTCGAAACTCTACATCAGGCTTAACCTGACGCTGTTGACTGGCTACGCAAGAAGGGCAAACGCTAGAAGAAGAACTGTTGGAATGGGCACAAAGACATGATTGACCAAGAGGACTTGTATGAGAAACTTAAAACTGAGCTATGATGAGCTATGAAACTTATAACTGAGCTTTTCCCTGCTCCTGGTTCCCAAAATGGGAGTATCCCTGGGAAAAAAAAAAGAACACAATCTGAGCAGTGATAGTTTTGAATACGACATTTTGCCATTATCATTGTTTAAAACAAATAATTCCAGTGAGTCATGAGAAAACATAAGATCCTAATTGTGAACCTTCAAAGTTCAAGCATATAATTTTTAATGTGTAACTAATTGCATTTATGCCATCTCCAAAATTTGACTCTTAATCTCCATCAACAGTAGTTTTCAAACTTGTCTGCTCAAAAAATTACCTGGAATTGATTGGTTCAGCGTGGATTCTCTAGCTCCTCTAGGAATTTTGATTCACTAGGTTTTGAACCAAATCTGCAAGCATTTAAAACCATGGACTTGAGGAAGAACTAAAGAAATAGTTTTTAATTGGAAAGACTTTTTTTATTTTTTCAGCCAGAGCACTGTTCAGCTGTGGCTAATGGTTGTATGGGGGACTGAACCTGGGACTTGAGAGCCTCAGGCATGAGTCTCTGCATAACCATTATGCTATCTACCCTCACCCAAAAGACAAATCGTTTAGTTGAAGACCTGCCTTTTTACTTTATTTGTGCTTCACAACCAGATGTGATCTTCAATCATAAAACTATTGTGGGCTGATATCTTATACCCAACTTTATTGATTTACACTTTTCAGAGTAAATATGCTTGATACCTTAGTTTTCAAAAAAAAAAAGAAAAGAACTGTTTAAATTTCTTTGTCTGTGATTGGTGCATTTAGGAGTATGCACCTTTAAATTCATAGCTGCCTTATTCACAATTGCCAAAGAACAGAAGCAAGGCAACTGTTTACCAAGACTTATGGAAACTATGGTGGCCATCTTTGGAAGGTGGGGTGGGGACATAGAACTCTGGTGGCAGGTGTTATATGGAAGTATACCCTGTGATTCTATAATCTTATGTATCACAATAACCACAAAAATAAAATAAAATGTTAAAATAAAATACCCAGGAGATTATTTGAAAGTAGTGGTGGGAATTTTAAACCACACAACAGGTTAGTGTGGTCAAGTATATTTTACAATAGAACTCAGGCTAGATCTTTGTCATGATAATATACTTGAATTTTAGTTACATGTGATCACAGCATGAATTTAGTGCAATTCTTCTCTTTATTATCTTATTTATTCACATGGGTGATTACTTTCTCTGCGACTAAAATTTTATTCTAGCACATAAAATAAATTGCCAATACAGGATTTTCCAGGTGTTGTATTCCCCGGGATTTTAAGCACTGAAACTTCATCATCTCTGCTGAAACTAGGGGTGGAGCTGGGGGGAAGGACTACCCACATTTATAGGTCTAGTTATTAAATCCAGTATTTTTCTCTTTTTAAAAAATGTTTATTTGTTTATTCCCTTTTGTTGCCCTTGTTATTTTATTGTTGTAGTTATTGTTGTTGTCTTTGTTGGATAGGACAGAGAGAAATAGAGAGAGGAGGGAAAGACAGAGGGGGAGAGAAAGACACCTGCAGACCTGCTTCACTTGTGAAGCAACTCCCTTGCAGGAGGGGAGCTGAGGGCTCGAACTGGGATCCTTATTCAGGTCCTTGTGCTTTGAGCCACCTCTAAATGAATTCTTTTTTTTTTTTTTTTTTTTTTTTACCTTCATGGTTATCGCTGGGGCTTGGTGCTGGCACCACAAATCTACTCCTGATGGATATTCCCCACCCCCTATTTTATTGCATAGGACAGAGAGATATTGAGAGAGAAAGACATTTGCAGACCTGCTTCATTCACCACTGTGAGCCCCCTCCCCCCATGCAGATGGGGAGCCAGGGGCTTGACCCTGGATCCTTGTGCTTAGTGTTACATGCGCTCAACGGGGTGCTTCACCACCCACCCTCTACCCATGAATTCTTCTCTGTTTATTCTGTGTCTTTCTGTCTGTCACTTTCTCTGAATGAAAAATTCCACCCAGGAATAGTGAAATTCCTCATACATAAGGTCCTGGATGTGAGAAAAGATAAATTGAAAATGTGTAACACTTACCTACTTCATTTAAGGATAGTAAAAGTAAAGTTTATAAACAAATATAGCCTTGTTTCTTGTGTGATTTTAGATAACCTATATTGCTACAAATAATACATCATGATTAAATCTTGATAATTTACAAAATGGCTTGATAGTTTTTTAAGTGTAAGGATAATTCATCATACTATTAGTTCAAAGGAAGGAAAATCAGATGATTATTTTGATTACAAGAAAAAGTAATGATACTATTAGACCAAAAGATGAAAATCAAATGATCTTTTTAATAATTGCACAAAGAAATTGATAAACAAGGCTGGTATAAAATAGACCTTAGGAAAAATAATTAGGAGGGTATGTTCTTTATTTGGTAAGGGATCTGTATAGAAACTTATAGAAATATTTTTATTTCATAGAACTTTTTACTGTATTTTGAAACCTTGAAAAAGTCTACATACTAAGAGAATGATACTTGAAATACTGAAAATCTAACCGGTCATTAAGAAAGTTTTTCATCATTTTATTTGGGGGTTAATGATTTGCAATAGGGTTGTTGATATGTGGGTAAATTTATTATCTCCCCATGATAGGCATCTGCAGAACACTCTTAACTCTCACCTTAGGCCCTTTTCTCCCATCATAAATCAGGACTGCAAGGTGCCTCCTGTGTCCTTTATACTCCTCCTTCCCCAGAATTCCCACAACTTGAGGGCATCTGAGGAAATTATTTCACTGGTGAAGAAGATTCAGACTTTCATGCCTTAAATTCTTAATTCAGTAAATGGCACAGCTCGTGCCAGAATTGTGCTTTGACTTGTTCCTCTCTCTGCATCATGTGAAACACTATCTCATATGCCATTAATAAAATTAATAGTTAAAAAAACTGAGACATCAACAGTTAAATTATAACAATATAAGGTCTTGGATACAAGATCAACATTCATAAAGCAGTAATACTTATCTGTATCAGAAATTATCAATTAGAAACAACTGGGGGTGGGGGTAGGTGTTGCTTTACTTGGTTAAGCACACACATTACAGTGCTCAAAGAACCTGGTTCAAGGCCATGGTCCTCTATTTGCAGGGGGGAAGCTTCAGGAATGGTGAAGTAGGCCTGCAGATATTTCTCTGTTTCCTTCTCTCTCTATCACCCTCTCCCCTCTCAGTTTCTCTCTGTATACAATAATAAATAAATACATATTTTAAAAAAGAAATAATTAGGATGGTAAAATACTAACGCAGACTATGAAATGTCTAGGAATTAACATTATTGATTTTATGCACGTCATCTGGCAAATGTTAGACTAATAGAAAGCATAAAAAATTATATGTCAAAAAATGGTTCATGCTACTGGGGTGATACAGTTTAATATTTTAATGTGGTCAATTTTCCTATATTAATCTTTATCTTAAAATACTAATTTTATTACAAAAGGTTCATGGAAATTAACACTGTGGAAATAACAGGATCAGCATTACAAAGAGGAAAAGCTAGGGAAATAGGCCACTAACTATCCCAACACAATACAAAGTTATATCAAAAATGTTAAACTATTTTCCTCAAGCAGGAATTGAAAGGATTGACTGAAGGAGTCAGATATATATTTGCCTGCAGGGTTATTGCTGGGGCTTGGTGCCAACACTACAGATCCACTACTTCTGGAGGCTATTTTTCCCATTTTGTTGTCCTTGTTATGGTTGTTTTATTGTTGGATAGGACAGAGACAAATCGAGAGAGGAGAGGAAGACAGAGAGGGGGAGAGAAAGATAGACACCTGCAGACCTGCTTCACCACCTGTGAAGAGACCCCTCTGCAGGTGGGGAGCTAGAGGCTGCAACACGGATCCTCATACTTATCCCTGCGCTTTGTGCCATGCATGCTTAACCCACTGCACTACCACCCAGCCACCTTTAAATTGTCATTTATTGGTGACTTTATATATGATAGTCACACAAAATTTAATGGGAAATCAATGTAATAGATGATATTAGAAAAACTGAATTATAGTATGAAAAAAATAGAAACTTAAAACATACAGTGTCATAATACAAACATTATAAGTTATGATTAATGAATGTGTGAAAGCTAGCATTATAAGTTAAAGAAAATTTTGGAGAATATCTTGTAATAGAGCTAAAAAGAGTGTCTTAGACACAATTCCAAAAGCAAAACTATGAAGTGAAATATGATTCATTGATTAGCACTTACCTAAGAACTCCAAGGACAACAATTTAATACACATGGTACTGAACAGGTGAAGATGCTTATAGCATCTGAATCCCAATATAGAAATTCAGGGAGTTTAAAAATCCACTAAGGAAAGTAATGAATATCAATAGAAAAATAGGCAAAATATTAAATAACTTATAAAGGAAGAAATTACTGATTATACCATCTCAATAAGCTATTATTAGATAATTGCCAACTAAATTACTTAGATATCTTTGAGTTGCTGAAATTCCAAAAAAAAAAAAAAAAAGGTTGACTGATGCCAAGTGTTGATGAGGATTTGTGTGTTACGGAAAAACCTCAAGTACTATAGATGCGAGCGTAGACTTCTGTAGCCAAGAGGACAACCTAACACAATTTAGACATGCTGAAGTAAGAAAATATAATAATTCAACTCTTTGGGGAACATATAACCTCAATTTAGGCATTTGAGAAGGCATTTATCAAGACACTCATTATAACATTTTTATGGGGGGCCTGCAAGAAGGTAAAATTAGGTACTATCACTAAAAATTTGGGTAAGTAAAATATAATGGACACAAGGGGATATTATGCAGCAGGAGAAACATGGGTTTGATACATCTAAAATCAGAAAGAGAGGTAAAATGATATGTTGCATAGTTTTGTTTATGCAAGTAAAATATCAGTTAAATCATAAAAGGAAATGCTACACATTATGATGACCTTTATGTGAAGTGGAGAGAGGAAAGGAAGTGAGTTATAGGAATAAAAGAGAAAAAGAATATATATGCCAAAGGAAGCAGGATGCATTGGTATCATTTCCTTGAGAAAGAAAATTGAAACCTGTTTGTCCAAATATGGGCAAGTGCTCTCTTAGTTCAAGAAGTCAGAAGATCATTAAAAATAGATTCCAATAGACAGAATATGCTAAAAAAAAAAAAAAGTGTGGATACCAGCCCAGTGGCTTGCAATGCTGTTGATTTTTATTTTAATTAAGTCCTTCTGTTACACATTACCTGTTTTTCCTCCTTGACTAGGAAAGAATTGCATGTAGTGGAAAGTTCAAAAAGGAAACAAAGGGCATAAAAAGCAATAGAGTCCTTTATAACAGCATTCCTAGTTATATCTAAAATTAACATTTTGAGATCTCAAGTACATTTTGCAGGAGTGAACTTATTTTTTATTCTGAGAGGGGTGGAAATGGCTGGGGAGGGGGAGAGGGAAGAGAGATAGAGAGAGAGAGAGAGAATATGAGAATAGGCACACAAGCACCCACACAGAGTAAATTACTGCTCTGACATAGGGTACCAGAGGTGGAACCCTAGGTTCCATATGTGTAAGTCCCCATGGGCTGATTACTTTATTAAGATGAATTAAGATATAAGAGATGGTCAACATTAATTATCATTATAATCAATAACATAACCTATTGATTTCATCTGATGCCATTAAATAACTGACTTGTGGCATAATAAAACTTAAGGTGTGCATTATGATAGGTGAGGTTCTGTGTGTACTACATTCTGCTTACCTCTAAAAATCTAATTTCTGGGTTCCATTCGTAAACACTTAAGTAATCAGCTTTTTCGCTTGCTTAAATATCATGCCCAGCTTCTCAAGACATTCAGGATTTCCTTTCCTACCATTCCTTGATTTGTTCATATATTATACACTGCAATAGATTTGTTGAGAGTTTCATATTTGGTAAGTATTGGTTTGGGGGGTTGAACCTGGGTCTTTATGCATGGTAATGTGTGCACTTAATCAGTGCACCACCAGGACCCCACCCCCCACCCTGCCGACTTTTTAAAAAATAGGTACAGGAAGGCCAGACAGTGGTGCACTGGGTTAAGCACACAGTACAAAGCACAAAGACCTGCTCAAGTATTCTGGTTCGAGCCCTCAGCTCCTCACCTGCAGAAGAGTCACTTCACAAGCGGTGAAGCAGGTCTGCAGGCATTTTTTCTTCCCCTCTCTGTCTTCCCCTCCTCTCTCAATTTCTCTCTGTCTTATCATATATATATATATTTACACACACACACACACATATATATATATATATATATATATATATATATATAGTGAGAGAGAGGGAAAGTTAGAGATAAATAGACTTTACTGCCTGTGAAGCTGAAGCTTTTCAATGCAGGGCTTGAACCGGGGTCCTTGTACATGGTAATGCGTATACTGTACCTGGTGAGCCACCACTTAGCCCTCATAGGTATTAGATATTAAAGGTGTAATAACAGTGCATTAAAATGGTTTATTTCTTTTAATTTTGCACTGCTGAATGTTCATTCAGTAGACAGATATTTATTGTGCATCTATTATATAACTGGTCTGTCCTACATGTTGGTAATTTGCAGTAAATGATGTAGATGAGATTCCTGATCCCTAGAAACTTAAACTGAGGGAAATAGTAGTTTTCTTGTAACTAAACGCCTCTGTGAAACTTGTTTCTATCAAATTTTTATTTCTTTTGATATCTGGCAAAACTTTTACTTCACTATTCTCTCCACCTCCATGTTCAGTGGTGACATGGATTAAAATTTCCTTTGTACTTTACTGTTGTTTCAGTAGAGTTTTTGTTCAATAAATTTTATTTATTTATTGCATAGAATCAGATATATCAATAGGGAAAAGAGAGATAGAGAGGGAGATACCTATCATGGTGAGATGGGAAATTGTTCCCTTATGCCAACAGCTGTACTGTAAACCATTAACCTCATAATTAAAAAAAAGAATTCTGAAATACATGAGAATTCATTCAGTAAGTAACAATGAATGTTGGAATGAGATGATGAAAATATGTTATCTGTAGTGCATTCATTTAGCCATGTTCACTGACTGCCTTCTCTGAGCTGCTCTTGCTCTGGAAACAACAGCAGTGAACCAAATGCCCTACTCGTGAGCTTGCATTATAGTAATTAGAGAAATACTTCATATACAGTGTTATAATCAATATGATATTTGGGGAGAGACCCAAATCAAAGAATCGTTGTATGTACAAGTGGGTTGTTGGGTGGAAAAGTATTCTAGACAAGTATAGCAAGAAGAAAGGCTATGAAGCTGCTGTGCTGCACCGTTGAAGTTCCCCAGAAACAGTGACTGCGGGGAGAGTGGCAGTAGGTAAGTGAGAGAGGTGAACTTAGCCAAGATCCTGTGATTATCTTGGTTTTGTAGATCAACAGATCTAAACTTCTCTAGAGGTGATAGAGTCAAGATTCTCTGAGAAAACAACTAAGGAATACCTACAGAGCATAGAAAATAAGAAAGTCCTGAAACCTGGGGTTTCTGTATTAAGGAAATGGGGTGCTTCAGTGTGAGAAGTCTCCTGAAATTATCATAAACATTTGACTGTTCAAATGTGTCTGGACTATAACCTCAGCAAGGAGAGGAAATCCTGATTTCTAAAAATAAAGACTGTTTTTATTTTAAGCGTCAAAGGGGGACAGATTGTCCAAGTAAATAGAGGTCATCAGCATGTTTTAATCAATGAATTAGAATATGAAGAGAGGTCTCACTTTAAATTCGTAGGTGTCTAGTTAGAGTTTAAATTCCCTAATGAAAAAAATAATGAATTTATTTTCAGTACTGCTTGGGTTGGTAGTGTTATTTAGAAATTAAATAATAGCTAACTAATTTCTCTAATTTGTATGTGATACAAAATAGCTCACCTTGTTATGAGCACTTTTCAGACATCTAATAATAGTATTGAGCACATACTCTACACCAGGCACTGCTTTAATTTCTTGAGTTATAATAGTGAACAGGTAGAAAATAGAAGAAATTCTTACTTTAATGGTGTTTATGTTTTAGTTGAGAGATGGATCATAATTAAAAAAATAAAAATAAATATATAACTTCAGGTAGTAACATCTCTGCAGAAATGATGACTTAGAATAGGGAGATAGCTGTACTAGAAAGGATAATACATTTTAGACTTAGAGTAAAGTGAGCTTTTATTGTAGAGCTAATATAGTATTTGTTGGCGTATTAGATATAAGGTGAGAAAGAGAAAATTCAAAGATGATTTCAAGAGTTTTGAGCTGAGTATCTATTGCTAACACCATTCCTGAAGTGAAGGAAAAGTGAAGAAGAACAATCAGAGTCTGGTAATTATGAGTTCTGTTGTGAATATGCTGATGGAGTAACTTGCAGATAGGTGGATCTGTGTTTGAAGGGAAAGCTCACTGCTACAGGTAGGCATTTGTGTCATCTGAAGATAATCTGGTCTTTAATGTTAAGGGCACTGGCTGAGATCTCTCAGGGGAATAAAATAAGAAAAAATAAGCTGTCTAAATAGTGAACCCTGGACATCGCAGCATCTATCTAGAGAATGGAAAGAAAAGCAAGGCTCAGCAAACGTGATTGAGAAACTGAAGAACGTACCAAATAGGAGAAAACCAAGAGAAGGCACTATTCTGGACTCAAAGGAGTGTTCAGTTGGTAGAAGGGAGTGATCAGCTGGATCAAATGTTGGTGAGGTATTGCCTAAGAGAACTGAGATTCACTAAATTCTGACAATCTGAAACTCCTTTGGCAGGTATATGAGATTTCAGAGTAGAGGCTGGGTAAGACATTTTGCCTGGGGTTGATTCCAGTGAGAGTAGAGGCAGGGATAAATATATATATTAACTAGCATTTTTACAAATGGGGTGTGGAAAATGAGGTGGAATGAAGTTATCTAGAGTGTTTCATCAGCAATCTGAGTTGTAATTGCTGTGTGAAGTGCTTTTTAAAAATATTTTATTGGGAACAATGGTTTAAAGTAAATACAGTTGTTGGCTTGATACTCTAATTAGTGTGTTCCAGTTTAAATTAATGAATTTAATTTTCTATGAATTTAGAGTGAGATATCAAATTTATTCCACATTTTCTTGATTCTATGTTCAACAAGCTATAACCGATTTTTAATACTGATAAAGCACTATGGTATACAAATTTCTGATTGCTTTTTACACATCCTCATGTGTAGTCATTCCTTTCCAGTATAAAGAAATGTGAATTAGCACAATAACTGGATCTATATAAAGCCACAGTTATACAGGCCACTCTTTTTGAAGTCCCAGTTGCTTTGAGCCTATAATAGAGATATTTGACAACTTCTAATTGCCAGACTATTCAGATGACCCAGATATCACAGTAAAATTCAGGTTTCTCGCAAGAGGATTTTGTTCTGCCCTTGTTTAAAGACAAAATTGTCTCCCCAAAATATTTCTCTTAACACAATTCTGGCATCACTTCAATTAAGCAAATGAGATCACAGAAACACAAAAAGGGGGAAAAAAGATGATAGATATCAAGAAGTTAGCTCTGGGGTATTCTTTTTCTTCTTCTTCTTCTTCTTCTTCTTCTTCTTCTTCTTCTTCTTCTTCTTCCTCTTCCTCTTCCTCTTCCTCTTCCTCTTCCTCTTCCTCTTCTTCTTCTTCTTCTTCATTGGAGGGAATTCATGGTTTCTAGTCAGTTAAATACAGTAGTTTGCACATGTGTAACATTTCTCAGTTTTCCACATAACAATTCAACCCCCACTAGGTTGCCATCATGTTCCAGGACCTAAACCCCCTACTCCCATCCTAGAATATTTTACTTTGGTGCAGTACACCAAACTCAGTCTAAATTCTGTTTTGTGTTTTCTGATTTTTAAACTTCTTTTTTTGTTTGTTTTTTATCATCAACAATTTAATAATGGTTGACAAGATTGTGGGATAAGATGGGTACATTTCATTCAGTTCCCACTACTGGAGGGCCATATCCCATCCCCTCCATTGGAAGCTTCTGTATTTATCCCTCTGGGGCTATGGACCAAAGATCTCTATGGGGTGCAGAGGGTGGAAGGTCTGGCTTCTGTAATTGCTTCTCTGCTCGACATAGGTGTTACAGGTTGATCCATACTTATGGGGGATTTTCTATGGCAACTCCAGAACACTCAGGAATTTAGACAGAAGAAGCAGGGTACCTTAGCTCTTCATGAGATGGGGATTATTTGTATTGTTTACCATGGTATTTCAAGGTATATGATAAAATAAAAATATAAGCTGTACTGGGGATCTTTTGTTCCAAGGTATTGTTGTATCTAGTGGCAGATTAACTATAATACTTTGTCTTCTTTTTAAAATTACAAGTTAAAGGGCGATTCAGCAGGGCACTGGGTTGAGCATATACGATACTATGCACAAGGACCCAGGGTTGAGCCCTTGCTTCCTACCTTCAGGGGGACATTTCATGCTCAGTGAAGAAGGTCTTCAGGTGTCTGTCTTTCTCTCCTCTGTGTCCTTCCCTCTCAATTTCTTTCTGACCTATCAAATAAAATAGAGGGGAAAAAGGGGGAGGGAAGGAAATCACTACTGGGAGTCGTGGTTTCATCATGCTAGCATTGAACTTCAGTGATAACTCTGTGGCAATAATAATAACAATAATAATAACAATAACATTCAAATTACTTCATAGTAGGATAAATATTATTTGTTAGAAAAGCCATGACACATTTTTCTATATTTTGTATTCAAAAAATGCATCATGACTTTTCTGACAATCCAGTATATCAAACTTTCACACACACACATACATATATATGTCAAATTATTACTAAATCACCACTTAAGGTATAATTACTATTTATTTATTTATTTATTTATTTATTTATTTTTTACTAAGGCTTATCTCTGGCTTGTGGTAGTGCAGGGGATTGAACCTGGGACTTTGGAGCCTCAGGTATGAGAATCTCTTTGCACCATTATATCTCCCCCAACCTAAGTTATTACTTTTACATTCATTTTTTTTCTGTGCCCCAAGTAAAAACACAAAACTTTCTGTTTTCAGGAACAATTATACTTGCTTTATTTTATCATTATTTATTTATGCTTTAATTATGGTTATAAGATTATAAGATTACAGGTACATAGTTCCTCACCACGCCCATCACGAGTGTTCTGTGAGTCCTCTCTTCCTCCCTCAGTGATAATCCCAAAATTTTAGAGACAGTTTGATTTCTTTTTTTTTTCCTTTCAAGTCCATGTGCTTCAATTCCCTAAATTGCACTTATGAGTGGAATTATACAGTCGTCTTTTCACGTCCTTACTTCACTAAGAATAATCATCTGCATTTCATCCATTTTGTCCGAAAGGACACTATGTATGTGTGTGTGTGTGTGTGTGTGTGTGTGTGTGTGTGTGTGTGTGTGTGTGTGTGTGTGTGTATTTTTTTTTAACCAGAGTATGGGCTATATTCACACCCACTTATGGCTTGCGGAAGTGCTGAAAATTGAAATTTTGTTGCTTCAGGCATGAAAGTCTTCTGCATAACCACTATGCTATTTCCTCAGTCACAATGACATCTTTTTATTTATTCTTTTAATACCATCTTTATAAATAACAGATTAGTATACCATTGTATATATGCTTAGTAAATTCTTTCTCTAATTTTCTTTTGTTGGGCATTTAGGATGCTTCCACTCTTTTGCCCATTTTATTATTCATGAGATTTTGTTTTTTGTAAATTATATCTCCCATTGTGAGATAAAGCAACAGACTATTTATTGGTAGTTTTACTTGAAATACAGTATGTTTCTTTATAACTTACTTAACTGAGTCAAAGCTCCAAAGAATTACAGTTATCAGTAAGAACCACTGCAGATTTAATTTTAATAGAAAGCTTAGTCTTTGTAAGTAAGGTCAGTTCTTGATCTTGGTTATCAGCTTAGCTGAAAACATGGTTGCATGGAAGTTAACTGAAGACCAGTTTATTAAATGTTACTTCTGGTAAGGTGGCAGGTGGTTTTATTATCTTTGTCTTAACTTTTAACTCTTCTGCAAGCTATAGTATTCTTTCCAAATATAGAGCATTTTATAAGAGGATAGCATTTTATGAGAGAAGACATCTTGAGAAACATCAAAGTGAATGAGAGAAATGCTTTTATTTTTTTAGTTTAAATCAGATATCTGTCTGCTTAGTAGTACAAGGGAGAAAAAAATAGACTAACTCCTTGAGAATTTGGCTTTCAGGAAGTAATTTTTTTTTTATTCCAGGGAACCAAAAACTCATTATTCACACAGTCATAACACTGACATTTCACAGTATCAACATTCACAAACAAACCTATGGCCTTTGTTTGGTCCTAGTACAGCACATGCAAATTATGAAAGATATTGTTAAGGAAGAAAGTTTCACAAGTGATGAAACAGTTCTCTTTTTTTCCCTCTTTTGTTCCCCCCCCCCCTTTCAATTTATTTCTGCCCTATCAAGTCAAAAGAAAAAGCGGAGAGGGTCTGGGCAGTGATACACCAGGTTAAGCACATGTAGTACAAAGTGCAAGGACTGGTACAAGGATCCTGGTTCAAGCCTCTGACACCCCTCTGCAGGGAGTCACAAGCCATGAAGCAGGTCTGCAGGTGTCTGTCTTTCTCTCCCCCTCCCTATCTTATCCTCCTCTCTCAACCTCTGTCCTATCCAACACCAGTACAACAACAATAATAACAGCAACAACAACAATGGAAAAAAGTTGGCCACCAGGAGCAGTGAATTCATAGTGCAGGTAACAAGTCCCAGCAGCAACCCAGGAAGCAAGAAAAAAAAAAAAGAAAGAAAGAAAGAAAGAAAGAAATTGCTTTCTTTCTTTTAGTAAAGATTTATCCAAATATTGGCTTTTGTTTTTGTTTTGTTTTTATTTCTTTATTGTGGAATTAATGTTTTACATTCAACAGGAAATACAATAGTTTGTACATGCATAACATTCCCCAGTTTCCCATGTAACAATACAACCCCCACTAGGTCCTCTGTCATCCTTCTTGGACCTGTATTCTCCCAACCCACCCACCCCCACCCCAGAGTCTTTTACTTTGGTGCGATACGCCAATTCCATTTGAGGTTCTATGTGTGTGTGTTTGTTTTTTTTTCTGATCTTGTTTTTCAACTTCTGCCTGAGAGTGAGATCATCCCATATTCATCCTTCTGTTTCTGACTTATTTCACTCAACATTATTTTTTCAAGGTCCATCCAAGATCGGCTGAAAACGGTGAAGTCACCATTTTTTACAGCTGAGTAGTAATCCATTGTGTATATATACCACAACTTGCTCAGCCACTCATCTGTTGTTGGACACCTGGGTTGCTTCCAGGTCTTGGCTATTACAAATTGTGCTGCCAAGAACATATGTGTACACAGATCTTTTTGGGTGGATGTGTTGGGTTCCTTAGGATATATCCCCAGGAGAGGAATTGCAGGGTCATAGGGTAGGTCCATTTCTAGCCTTCTGAGAGTTCTCCAGATTGCTCTTCACAGAGTTTGGACCAATTTACATTCCCACCAGCAGTGCAGGAGGGTTCCTTTGACTCCACATCCTCTCCAGCATTTGCTGCTGTTACCTTTTCTGATGTATGACATTCTCACAGGAGTGAAGTGATATCTCATTGTTGTCTTTATTTGCATTTCTCTGACAATCAGAGACTTGGAGCATTTTTTCATATGTTTCTCGGCCTTTTGGATCTCTTCTGTGGTGAATATTCTGTCCAAGTCCTCCCCCCATTTTTGGATGGGGTTATTTGTTGTCTTGTTGTTGAGTCTGGCAAGCTCTTTATATATGTTGGTTATTAAACTCTTATCTGATGTATGACACGTAAAGATCTTCTCCCATTCTGTGAGGGGTCTCTTGGTTTGGGTAGTGGTTTCTTTTGCTGTGAAGAAGCTTTTTAATTTGATGTAGTCCCATAGGTTTATACTTGTCTTAGTCTTCTTTGTAATTGGATTCGTTTCATTGAAGATGTCTTTAAAATGTATGTGGAAAAGAGTTCAGCCAATATTTTCCTCGACGTAGCTGATAGTTTGTGGTCTAACATCCAAGTCCTTGATCCACTTGGAATTTTCTTTTGTATTTGATGAAATACAGTGGTTCAGTTTCATTCTTCTGCATGTTTCAACCCATTGTTTCCAACACCATTTGTTGAAGAGACTCTGCTTTCCCCATGTAATAGTCTGGGCCCCTTTGTCAAAGATTAGATGTCCATTGGTGTGGGGACAAATATTGGTTTTTAATAGACTTTTATGGTCAGTACCATAACTACTCCAGCGTTACTAGTATTTAAAATCATTATAAAAATACATCTTTGGAAGTCTGTGCTATTAGCACTTTCTAGCCATTAGTATATGGTTGTTATTAAAACTTATTTTTAATAAAAACTACATTTATTTCAAATGAAATACAAACCCACATTTAGTACTCTAGTAGATATGTCCTTCATTTATCATCATCAATGAAAATGCATTCATATGTGTAACATTTTCAAATAAATGTACACTTTATTTTCCAATTTTATTTTAGATTGTGTAATGGTAATATTTTTCAAATGTCTGACTCAATACTATGTATATCTTTCTCTTACCTATTGGACTAATAATTCTGTACATACTAACTATGATTGTCTTTTGAGTGTGAGATTATGAGACTGACTGCTCCTTGTCTAATGACCCTAATCAGTTTTTCTATGCCTCTTTTGTATTTCTGTATGTCAGGCAGTCTTTAGTGGACTTCCTTATTGACATTGCCCTTTTAAAGGACTTCTCTGTCTAAAATGAACTTAAGATTGCCAGGACACAGCTGCTACAAAACTCATTAAGTCACTTACATTGATTTTGTTCAGAAATCAAAATCTGTAAGCCTAGGAACAGGAATTTTTAACAAAAGAAAATGTGCAGGATTTTCAGTTTTGAATCACTATTTGCTGGACATTTGGCCTGTCTTCCTTTATTTCCTAAGAGAAACAGGACTGAGAGAAAAGTTTTAGGTGTGTCATTCAGGAAACTAGGCTACTTGTCCTTGTCCTGGCATTACCTAGCATTATAACCATGGGCATATTGCTTAAAATACTGTAGGTATCAAGTTACTCTTCTCTGAAATGAAAAGATAGAATAAATGTCTTAATTTTGATTAAGACTGACTTGCAACACTACTTCACTGCTCGTGAAGCTTCTCCCCTGCAGGTCAGGTCCTGGGCCTTGAGCCAGGGTCCTCACATATGGTAACATGGGCAGTAAGCCAACTACACCATTGCTCAGACTTTTCTTCTTTTCATTTTAAGGAGAGATAGAGATTTAGATGAGAGAAACCTTAAAACTGCTCTGCTACCAAGAGAGTTCTACTATTTGGTACTGAGGCCTCACATGCCTCACGCATGATAGGATGAGCTATCCCCTAGCCCTCCCTGTAATTTCCACTTTATGCCTTGTATTTATTAATGAAAAAGTAAGCATTTATGCTTTGTATGACTTTAACCATCTCACAAAATGTTTTGTTGTTATACCTTTAATGCTAAATACTTGATAGACATCAGTTGTTCACTATGCTTTATCGATATACTTAAATTGTATTAGATAATTGTTTAAAATTGAAATGATTAAAATGGGGGCTGGTTGGTGGTGCATCTGGTTGAGTGCCCATGTTACAATGCACAAGGACCCAGGTTCAAGCACCCAGTCCCCAACTGAAAGGGGAAAGCTTTGCAAGTGGTGAAGCAGTGTGGCAGGTGTCTCTCTCTCTCTCTCTCCCCCTTCCCTTCTTAATTTTTGGATTTCTCTATATAATAAATAAATAAATATCATTTAAAAATAAACTTTTTAAAAAAGTCATTATACCCCACCTGCAGGGGGAAAGCTTTGCAAGTGGGTGAAGCAGTGTGGCAGTTGTCTCCCTCTCTGTCACCATTCCCTCTCAATTTTTCGCTGTCTCTATCCAATAAATAAATAAAGATTTTTTAAAGGGCATTGTTAATCCTCTGAGAAGAAGAGAGAGAGGGCAAAGGAAACAGATGGGGAGACATAAAGCACTGCTTTATCATCCATTGAGTTTCCCCAGTGCAGTCCATGGTGTTCTCATGCAGTGCCAAGAATTGAACCCAGAGTCCCATCTCTCTGGTAAAGCATTCTCTCTACCCAGTGACTCATCTGTATACATTTGAAAAAAAAATGTTGACTTTTAAAATTTCAGTTTGTATATTTTACTGCATTAATTACAGGTTAATAACATGGTGTTATTAAGGTTCCAGCACTATAAATCCCCTGCTCCTGGTAGTCATTTTTTTTTTCCATTTTATGGGATAGGACAGAGAGAAATTGAAAGGGAGGGTGGAGAGAGAAAGATAAATATATGCAGACCTGCTTCACCATTGTGAAACATTCCACCTGCAGGTAGGGAGAGGGGGCTTGAACCTGGATCCTTGCTCAAGCCCCTGCGCTTCGTACTATGTGCGCATAACCGGGTATGCCACCACCTGGCCCCATAATTCAACTTTCAATGCAAGTCTAGAATACAGTTTTATGATTGAAATCTTTTCTTTTCTCCTATGACATCCCTCAGAAAGTCCCAGTTAGCCTGAGGTTGTGCTGCTTCAGAACTATTTGCAACTGCTTTTTGAATCTTAATGATGGTTCTACTAACATGCAGCTTCCCTGAAGTGCTCAAGAGATATTGTCAACTAACTTTAGGCATCCTCATTAAAATAGTTACTTACCAGGTTTTTTGGCCATCCCTACACTCTTACTCTTGGAACAACACTTGGGAAGTATAAGTGGCAAATTTCAGAAGTAACAGAACTTTTTTCTATTTCTTTGCTAATTGACTGTGACCATCATAGCACTGCTTATTGGAGACAGGAGAGTTCTTGCAGTATGACCTGAACATCTTCAGTGAAAACAGTGAACCACTAAACTGTATAGTGTGCTCTATTATTGAGCAGACTTAATTTCAGAACTCTAATTACCTTTTCACAAAAGTAAACTGGCTGTGCATTTTCATTTCCTAATCAAGTTCTCTCTCTCCCTCTCTCTCTCTCATATTCTGATCGACTGAGTCATAGATTAATTTGTTTTTTGAGACCCTTTGTGATCGGTCTTAAGTATGGAAAAGGACCCTTTGTTACTTAGAGTCCCCTTGGCCAGGTTGCATTTCAGCTAGTCATTAAAACATGTATTTATTCTACTCTGGAGCACATTGTCTGGCCAGCTGTAGATTTATAGTGAAATGTAACAGTAAATTGCACTCTGTGGTCAAAAATGCCAAATGATACACACAGCAGCACAGAGGTTTCAAGCATAGGGTAGAATTAAAGAGCTTAGGACCAGTGCAGGGATTGTTGGCCGTATTTTCACAGTGGCCAGTTTTGTTAGAGTCAAACTTGGAGAGAGCTTGAAATCACTTATCTCAGATGTTTGCGCTCACAACCACAAAGCCTCTGAGAAACATAGAACTGATCTGGTAATAAGCTCCAGCTGAGTTTACAAGCCTCTGAGCCTTTCTGAAAGCCTGTTTAGTTTAATGAGGGTTTTCAGATTTCAAAGCTCACACACCTTCACATAAAAACAGATGATTATGACCAAATTAGGAAATGTTGTTCCATGAGTGTTTTCCCTCAATATGTTCTCTTCTCAGTTGTCAGGCATTGTTCTGTTACACTTTTTACCTTCCAGACATCATTTTAAAATATAATTTGTGAAAGTCTCATTGTACATATAGCTTCTATTCAAGCTGAACATTATGTCACATAAGAGAATACCCCTTTCTTAACAGTAAAAGATAAATATGCATATATTTATTTCTATCAAAAAAAATGGTACAATAAAAAAATTGATCCTTAAGCTTCTGCTGCCATGACAACTGTCCCCAAAGTAAGACTTCCTTTCCTGTTACTGAGTGACTTCTTAATGAGAAAGAAAAGCCAAATTTGTAACTCAGTAAGAAGGAATATGGGAGAAGGGATAGTTACAACTCAGTCATTTCTATATTAGACAGATTTTGTTCATTAAAAATTAATCTTTTAAAATAATCATTTTAATATATGTGGTATTTATTGACATAAGAGAATAGATTAAAATTCTACCTATTCTTTTCAAAAATTTTCTGAATCATCTTAAAAAGTAATATGGTCGAACTTGGCAGGATAGCTCACCTGGGGGAAAGACACCTGCTTTGCCATGGATTGAGAAGCACAACATAGAATATGATGTTTAGAGATCAGCAATGCAGGACCTCTGATACACAGGATAAAGAGATGCCCTTGAAGAAAACAAACGTCATGTGAAGGTTAGGTTGCACAGAAATGTTGATGAGCCAGCAGAATCATCATCTCTTAGGAACCGTCTTCAGAGTTCCCACCTGCTCCTCTCCCAGGCTAGAAGACACTGTACAGGTTAGCTTTTCTTCAAGGAAGCAGCTGATATTTAATCTCTTTTCCTCTCCAGTGATTATTTTATCATTCACCATAACCCAAGCATTAAATTGTTTGAATTTTCCCTCTCCTTTCTTGAGTCAGAATCAGCTGCCCAGAGTTTTAAGAAAGACATAGTAGGATTTGTGCTTGAATAATGCATAGGATTTTAAAGAAAATTCACATATTTAATAGGCTTAATTATTTAACAGAAAAAATAAATCTAGTTGTGTAATTCAAACTGAGCTTTGAAATTTCTGTGATAATTATACAATGTATTTTTTTAATTAAAATCCTAAAGATTCCCTTTTACCACTTACAGTCATTTTACTTTTCTTTAACCTTCATTTCTTACAATGACATTCACATTGAATTAATCAAAAGACAAGTCAAGAAAACTAGTATTCTACATTTTGGAAGCATATGAGACAGTTGTACTCATAAGAATTACCTAGTGTAGGAGGAAGATGGTGGACTGAGAAGCTGCTAGCAGCGTGTGCTCTGATCACATCTGGAAAAGGTAGGATTTTCTGCCTTTAGCAGGCCAGTCAATAATTATAGCCACCAGAGAGGTGACTATAATTTAATTTGGGTTAAGAATTAGAGTAAAGGTGGCACGGACTAGCGGGCGGGCTGCTCCAGACTTCCCAGGCGGCGCCGGGCAAGGCGGGTGCGCCGGGCATTGTCCTCCGCCCGGGAAGGCGGCTCCTCTGCCAGTTGCAGAGCGCTGCTGGGCGGCCAGCAGAGGACCTGGAGGGAGCACTGTAGCTCGGGGGCTTTCTCTTGGGAGTCTCCAGGGACCACCGTGACCCTGAGGGCGGATCCAAAGACTTCTTAAGTATATCTCTCATTGGATCAAAGGACTTGGAGCTAGTTTTCATTTTCGAGAAATCCTTTAAAAAAGTCTGGAGGGGGGAGTTTCCCTGAAGATGGTGGACTGAGAAGCTGCTAGCCGCTGAGCTCCGAACACATCCCCTGGAAACAATAGGATTTTCTGCCTTTAGCAGGCCAGCCAATAAGGGGTCATAGCGGTGACAAAGAGATGACTATAACTTAATTTGGGTTAAGAATTAGAGTAGGGGAAAAAAATTCTTTTTTCTTCCTTTTAATTTTCAAGCATACCTCCTCCCCCCCCCCCGCCATAAGTAGTCCCTAGGGACCAGCTCCTAGCAGGATACCCCACACCACCAAACAGGGTGCTTTTTTGAATTCACTGATACACATTTGGGAAGTTCCTTGCACTGCTCTTTAATTACAACTCTTTTTCTTATCTTCTGCCTTTTCTCTCTCTTGTCTCTCTCTCTCTCTCTTTTTTTTTTAATCTTGTCATACACTTCTTCCTTCTTCTTTGCCTTTCTGAATTTGTGAATTACTTTGGGAAAGAAATCTGACTCAGAGCGGACTCTCTATGTGTGTATCTCTGCTCTAGTTCCCTTTCCCCTCTTGTTACCCCTAGAATATACGGTGGGTAGTAGATTTGCATAACTGTCTATTCTTGCTATCCTCTCTTTCTTTTCTCTTTCTTCACTGGAATTTGGTTACTATTTTTTCACGGACTGGAGAAATTGGCTAACTGGTAACGATTAAACTACTTCAATACTTACTTCAGTTGCTACTGTAATTCCAGAGGTTGGTGAGTGCAATTGTCATAAAGGTATTTAGTACAGTGTTACTTGTACTCAAGACACAACAACTGAGGAAAAACAGAGCATAAAAAAAAAGAAGAAAGAAACACATAAATAAAAAAAATGGGTAGATCAAAAACAAATAAAACTGCTACTCCAATGAATGAAGACAAGAGCCCAGAAATCAGCCAGAAGTAACCATAGATAAGAAAAGTATGCAAGCAATAATAAACTTATTAATCACAGAAATGAAAACAACATTGGAGGAAAGGAATGGCAGTATTAGGAAAACAACAGTTGAGACCCCCAAGGAAAATACTGATTATCTTGAGGCAATTAGAGAACTGAAAGCTGAAATAGCTGTAATGAAGAAAGAAGCTGAGGCAAGGGAAAGCAGACTAACAGAAGCAGAAAACAGAATTAGTCAGACAGAGGATGAGTTAGAGAAAACAAAGAAAGAGGTGAAAGAGCTTAAAAAGAGATTGAGAGACACTGAAAACAACAACAGAGACATACGGGATGATCTCAAAAGAAGTAACATTCGTATAATTGGCCTGCCAGAGGAAGAGAGGAAGGGGAAGCAAACATTCTAGAGGAAATAATACAAGAAAACTTCCCAGACCTGAATAACAGAAAGGATATCAAGGTTCAAGAGGCCCAGAGAGTACCAAACAGAATCAACCCAGACTTGAAGACACCAAGACACATCATAGTCACAATGAGAAGAATTAAGGATAAAGAAAGGATCCTAAAGGCTGCAAGAGAGAAACAAAAAGTCACATACAAGGGAAAACCGATAAGATTATCTGCAGACTTCTCAACTCAAACTCTAAAAGCCAGAAGGGAGTGGCAATATATCTATTGAGCCCTGAATGAGAAAGGGTTTCAACCAAGGATAATATATCCTGCTAGACTTTCATTCAAACTAGATGGAGGGATCAAAACCTTCTTAGATAAACAACAGTTAAAGGAGGCAACCATCACCAAGCCGGCCCTGAAAGAGGTACTAAAAGACCTCTTATAAACAAGAACATCACGATAATACTTGCAATATATCAGAGCAAACAAATTTTTTTTAGAACAATGGCACTACAATACATTAAATCCATAATATCAATAAATGTCAATGGCTTAAACTCACCCATCAAAAGGCACAGGGTGGGGGAATGGATCAGAAAACATAACCCAACCATATGCTGCTTGCAAGAATCCCATCTGTCACAACAAGATAAACACAGACTTAAAGTGAAAGGATGGAAAACTATCATACAGGCTAACGGACCACAAAAAAGGGCAGGAACAGCCATTCTCATCTCAGATACGATAGATTTTAAATTAAATAAAGTAATAAAAGATAGGCAAGGACATTACATAATGATTAGAGGATCAATCAGCCAAGAAGACTTAACAATTATTAACATCTATGCACCCAACGAGGGACCATCTAAATACATTAAACACCTATTGAAAGAATTTCAAAAATACATCAATAGTAATACAATAATAGTGGGAGACTTCAATACCCCACTCTCACACTTAGACAGATCAACAAAGCAGAGAACCAATAAAGATACAAGAGAACTGAATGAAGAGATTGACAGACTAGACCTCTTGGACATTTTCAGACTCCTCCACCCCAAAAAACTGGAATACACCTTCTTTTCAAATCCACATAACACATACTCAAGGATAGACCACATGTTAGGCCACAAAGACAGCATCAATAAATTCAAGAGCATTGAAATCATCCCAAGTATCTTCTCAGACCACAGTGGAGTAAAACTAACATTTAACAACAAACGGAAAATTATTAAAAGACACAGAATTTGGAAACTAAACAACATGCTCCTTAAGAACCACTGGGTCAGAGACTCACTCAAACAGGAAATTCAAATGTTCCTGGAAACTAATGAAAATGAAGACACAACCTATCAAAATATTTGGGACACAGCTAAAGCAGTACTGAGAGGGAAACTTATAGCCATACAATCACATATTAAACACCAAGAAGAAGCTCAAATGAACGACCTTACTGCACACCTCAAGGACTTAGAGGAAGAGGAACAAAGGAACCCTAAAGCAACCAGAAGGACAGAAATCACTAAAGTTCGAGTAGAAATAAACAACATCGAAAATAAAATAACCATACAAAAGATCAATGAAGCCTAATGTTGGTTCTTTGAAAGATTAAACAAAATTGACAAACCCCTAGCCAGACTCACCAAACAAAAAAGAGAGAAGACTCAAATTAATAGAATTGTAAACGATGCAGGAGATATCACAACTGACACCACAGAAATCCAGAGAATCCTGCGAAACTTCTATAAAGAACTATATGCCACCAAGCTAGAGAATCTGGAAGAAATGGAACAATTCCTAGAAAGAATTACCTAGTGTAGAGCATGCTCACCTGCTCTCTACGTATATAAAGGAAATAAAAATGTATAAAAGAACATGTTCAGGCACTGCCTTCTATGGGAGAAATAAGTAAGCAAAATAATTTCAGTCATTTGAGATGTCTACAGGGAGCAGAATACATCATACAGTGATGGAGTGAGGAGCCTAAGCAAACATAGGGGAAATAGAAAATATAACTCAGGGGGACCAAAGTCGACAGGAAAAGAAAAATGAAAAAAAAAAAGGTGGAGTCTGTGCAAAGAATAACTCCAGGATCCTTCTGTGTCCCATTGCATATTGAAAGGAATACCAGTCTGCATGTACATATAGTGAAAATTTACAATACCAGAGAAAGAGAAACTTTTGATAAGCCATGAGATGAACATTTTCCAGAGTCATACATAGCCGAGAGATAATTGTGCTTTTACAAGGCAAATATAAAAGATATTGGGGAACACTTAAAGCATTCCATAGAGATATTTAAGAGCCATGCATTAGTAATAGGACTATACTATCCCTGGAACAAATATTGCTAACAAAGCTTAAAAATAAATTTTTGGAGAGGAAGATGAAAAAATGCTCCAAGTCTTTGGATTGTCAGATAAATGCAAATAAAGACAACAATGAGATATCACTTCACTCCTGTGAGAATGTCATATGTCAGAAAAGATAACAGCAGCAAATGCTGGAGAGGGTGTGGCGTCAAAGGAACCCTCCTATACTGCTGGTGGGAATGTAAATTGGTCCAACCTCTGTGGAGAGCAGTCTGGATACCTCTCAGAAGGCTAGAAATGGACCTACCCTATGACCCTGCAATTCCTCTCCTGGGGATATATCCTAAGGAACCCAACACACCTATCCAAAAAGATCAGTGTATACCTATGCTCATAGCAGCACAATTTGTAATAGCCAAGACCTGGAAGCAACCCAGGTGTCCAACAACAGATGAGTGGCTGAGCAAGTTGTGGTCTATATACACAATTGGAATACTACTCAGCTATAAAAAATAGTGACTTCACCATTTTCATCCGATCTTGGATGGACCTTGAAAAATTCATGTTAAGTGAAATAAGTCAGAAACAGAAGGATGAGTATGGGATGATCTCACTCTCAGGCAGAAGTTGAAAAACAAGATTAGAAGAGAAAACACAAGTAGAACCTGAACTGGAATTGGCATATTGCACCAAAGTAAAAGACTCTGGGGTCAGTGGGCTGGGGGTGGGGGATATAGGTCCAAAAAGGATGACAAAGGACCTAGTGGGGGTTGTATTGTTATATGGGGAACTGAGAAGTGATATGCATGTACAAACTATTGTCTTTACTATTGAATGTAAAACATTAATTCCCTGATAGAGAAATTTTAAAAAAAAGAAAGAAAAAAAAGAAGAGTCTAAGGATATTCCTATATTTTGATAAAGTATTTCTACTTTTGAAATACAATCTGAATTTAGGTTACCTTATAACTCTAGAAGAAAAAAAGGCATACAGGAATAATATAGTTAATATTATAATAGTTGTTATTACCATTTAATTGCTAAAGCTTAGGTCATCATTTAAAAACCAGCACAATAGGGGGCTGGGCAATGGTGCACCAGGTTAAGCACACATAGTATGAAACACAAGTACTCATGCAAGGATGCTGGTTCATGCCCCCAGCTCCCCACCTAAAGGGGTGTAGCTTCACAAGCAGTGAAAGAGATTTGCACCTCTCTCTCTCTCTCTCTCTCTCTCTCTCTCCTACTCTATCCCTCTCAATTTCTCTCTGTCCTATCCAATTTAAAAAAAAAAAAGCCTCCAGGAACAGTGGGTTTGTAGTGCCCGCACTGAGCCCCAGCAGTAACCCTTGAGGTAAAAAAAAAAATAGTCAATATAACTGGAAAGATGAAGTAATAGTAGAGTACAGGGTTTGCATGTGTGGGATGATAGGTGCATGCACGTACACACACACACACACACACACACACACACACACACACACACACACATACACACACCACCAACAACAAAAAATCATTTAGCTTTCATTAAATGTCTGATACTGAAAGATAGTCCTTGAGTAATAAACTTTTGAATTTGTCCCTCTAAGGAAAATAGAGACTATGACTACTTAAAGCAAATTGACTTTTAGCTTGTGTGGGTGTGTGTTTGATTTAGAATGCATGAGAACTAAATAAAATATAAGGACAACAGCAGAAGGGAAAGTGGGGCTGTCATTTTGGTGCTTTACTGAGTCACAGTATCTATATAGATAACATTGTTCCACAACAGAATTCATTTAGATTCATTGAATCATCTCTTATTCTGATTATGGCATAATGGATTGATGTGCCCCCCCCCACCTTTTTTTTTTCCCAAACACATTTTAGCAGTATGTGAAATGGAATCATAACAAATTGATTCCCACTTTATGCTATTGGGTTGCTACAGACCATGTTTGGAAATGCATGCTTTTTAACCATCGTACTACCAGAATCTTCTTTGAATCTCGTCGCACCTTCTGTTTTCCTGCACCACAATGAGTTAGGTTACTGTCTTCCCTTACTATATGTGATTTTTCCCCCTCCTTACTTGGGGTCATATCAATATCATAATTGCTGATCATTTTTATTTTTAATGTTCTATCAAGAGATAGTTTGAACCCTCTCTAATTCTTTTATATTTGTCTGCTGAGGTTTATTTTTATTTTATATTCAGGAGGATTTTGACATTAATTTTGTTGTGGCCTTTGTATTTACAGTTCCCTGAATGTGGTTTCTATGGAATGTATGATAAGATCCTGCTATTTCGCCATGACCCTACCTCTGAGAACATCCTGCGGCTGGTGAGAGCGGCTAGTGATATCCAGGAAGGTGATCTTATTGAAGTTGTCTTGTCAGGTAGTGTCCCTTTTTTCCCCCCCCTCTCTATCCATAAACTAATAGTCTGCATTTGAATAATTCTTGGCCATCAGAATTTTTAAATCAATATAAACTGTTAATAGCAAGAGGTTGTTTGTTTGTTTGTTTTGCCTGCAGGGTTATTGCTGGGACTCAGTGCCTGCACTATGAATTCAGTGCTCCTGGAGGCTATTTTTTCCCCTTTGTTGCACTTGTTATCATTGTTATTATTATTGTTGTTGTGGCTGGATAGGACAGAGAGAAATCGAGAGAGGAGGGGAAGACAGAGAGAGGGAGAGAAAGACAGACACCTGCAGACCTGCTTCACCACTTGTGAAGTGACCCCCTGCAGTTGGGGAGCCTGGGACTCAATGGGATCCTTAAGCAGATCCTTGCTCTTTGTGCTATGGCCATGTGTGCTTAACCTGCTGGGCTACCGCCCAGCCCCCTCGAGAGGTTGTTTCTAAGAGGCTAAGATTCTGTCTATGTGATCAAAATTATTTTGGAAAAAGAAAATGTTTTCTTTGAATTTTTTATATATCTTCACTCAGTGCTGTTACAAATACTTCATGCTGTCCTCAGCCACCAAGCACTAGGCATACCTCTTTGATTCATTACCTTGAGTCATTTGGACAGCAAACAAAAATCTTATTCAGGCAGGTATACAAGCCCTAGAGTACTTAGTATCTGTAAGCCAGGTTATAAACAGCAGGGCTGGAAAACTATTCCTTCAGCTTAATTAAAAATAGCATAAGCTTATAGTAACTTTACAATAACTATAAACCATAATTAAGGAGAAAATTAGAGTTGAGAGTTATAGAATGTGGCCATTCCACATGACACTAGTTGATTTAATCCCTGAAAAAAAAGTCACTATGCTTTCTCTACTTAGATTTCTAGTTCTGGTTTAGAATTAGGAAGTTAGTAATCAGATTGTGTCTGTCAATACAGGAAAAAAAATCAGTATATTTAACTTTGAAAAAAAAAATTCCAGAAAACAGCTACCCCATGGATCCTTTCAGTGAAGTGATTGTGCTCAAGAGGTTCAGTGTTTTATTGTTTATTTTTGTTAAAATCAAGTCATTATTGGGAAACTCAGAATGTATTGCTCCTTTTTCTCCTCTTCCTTTCTCCAACTCTTATCTCTTTGACTAAAGGAAACCAATCAGATTTAATGATTCTATTCTTCATTTTCTTAAGATCCTAAACAATTTTAGACTCCTGTCCTTGGGTGCACTAATTATAATTCAATTTGTCTTTGCTTTGACTCAGTAAAACTTATGTTGTCTTTATTGGTTCTCTAGCTTTGTATGAGGCTCTGTGGTTACCACATTTCCTTTTTTATTTTAATTTCTTTATTGGGGAATTAATGTTTTAATTCAGCATTAAAAAAAGACACAAACAAGTGGAAAGATATTCCACCCCATGAACATGGAATATCTTTCCACTTGTTTGTGTCTTTTTCAATATCCTTGAATAGTGACTTATAATCTTCAGTATATAAGTCTTTCATGTCTTTGGTAAGGTTTACTCCTAGATATTTTATTGTTTTTGTTGCTATAGTAAAAGGAATTGATTTCTGGATGTCAACTTCTTCCAACTTAGTGTTTGCATAGAGGAATGACATTGACTTTTGAATGTTAATTTTGTAGCCTAACACCTTACTGTATTTATTGCCTGATGATATCCAAAAGCTTCTAGCTGGATTCCTTAGGTTTTTCTATGTATATTATCATGTCATCTGCAAATAGGGAGAGTTGGACTTGTTCTCTTCCTATCTGTATGCCTTTAATTCCTTGTTCCTGCCTGATTGCTATGGCAAGAACTTCCAACACTATGTTGAATAGTAATTATGATAGTGGGCAACCCTGTCTAGTACCTGATCTGAGGGGAAATGCTTCCAGTTTTTCACCATTGAGTATGATGTTGGCTGTAGGTTTGTTATATATAGACTCCACTATCTTCAGGAATTTTCCATCTATTCCCATTTTTTGTAGTGTTTTGATCATAAAGGGATGTTGTATTTTGTCAAAGGCTTTCTCTGCATCTATTGATATGACCATATGGTTTTTTATCTTGCTTTTGTTGATATGGTGGATCACGTTGATTGATTTACTTATATTAAACCAACCTTGCATGCCTGGGATAAGCCCCACTTGGTCTTGATGAACAATCTTTTTAATATACTGCTGTATCTGGTTGGCTAGAATTTTGTTCAGTATTTTTGCATCTATGTTCATCAGAGATATTGGTCTGCAATTTTCTTTTTTGGTTGTGTCCCTGTCTGCTTTTTGGTATCAGAGTGATGTTGGCTTCATAGAAGCTGGAAGGGAGTATTCCACTGTCTTCAACCTTCTGGAAGACTTTTAAAAGTAGAGGTATTAGTTCTTCTTTGAAGGTTTTGTGGAATTCATTTGTAAAACCATCTGGTCCAGGACTTTTATTTTTGGGAGGATTTTTGATAACTGTTTCAATTTCACTAGCTGTCATGGGCCTGTTCATGTTATCTACTTCCTCTTTACTTAGTTTTGGAAGTTGGTAGATATCTAGGAAATTGTCTATTTCTTCCAGGTTCTCTAGCTTGGTGGCATATAGATGTTCATAGAAGCCTCGCATGATATGCTGAATTTCTGTGGTGTCTGTTGTCATATCTCCTCTTTCATTTACTATCTGATTTATTTGGGTCTTCTTCCTTTTACGTTTTTTGAGTCTGGCTAAAGGTTTGTCGATTTTGTTCACTCTTTCGAAGAACCAACATTTACTTTCGTTGATCTTTTGTATGGTTTTCTTATTTTCAATGTTATTGATTTCTGCTCTAACTTTAGTGATTTCTGTCCTTCTGTTTGCTTTAGGGTTCCTTTGATCTTCTTCTAGGTCTTTAAGATGTGCAATCAGGCTGTTTATTTGTGCTTTTTCTTGTTTCCTAATGTGTGTTTGTATGGCTATGAACTTCCCTCTCAGTACTGCCTTAGTTGTGTCCCAAATATTTTGATATCTTGTGTCTTCATTTTCATTGAACTCTCGAAATGTTTTGATTTCTTCCCTTATTTCCTCTTTGACCCAGTAGTTGTTAAGGAGTGTACTGTTTATCTTCCACATTTTGGAAATATTACTAATCTTTTGTTGATTGTTAAGTGTTGGTTTAATTCCACTGTGGTTTGAGAAGATACTTGGGATGATTTCAATACTCTTGAATTTGCTGATGCTGTCTTTGTGGCCTAACATGTGGTCTATCCTTGAGAATGACCCATGTGGACTTGAGTAGAATGTGTATTCCAGTTTCTTGGGATGAATGACTCTGAAAATGTCCAGTAGTTCTAATTTATCTATCTCCTCATTTAGCTCCTTTATGTCTTTATTGATTTTCTTCCTGGATGATCTGTCAAGTTGAGAGAGGGGGTGTTGAAATCCCCTACTATGACTGTGTTGCTGTTAATATATTGCTGTAGCTCCTTCAGTATACGTTTAATGTATTTAGATGGCTTCTCATTGGGTGCATAGATGTTAATAATTGTTAAGTCCTCTTGATTCACTGATCTTCTGAGCATTAAGTAGTGTCCATTCCTATCTTTTTTAATCTTATCTATTTTAAAGTCTATCATGTCAGATATGAGAATAGCTGTTCCTGTCCTTTTTTGTGGGCCATTGTCCTGTATGATAGTTTTCTATCCTTTCCCTTTGATTCTGTATTTGTCTTGTTGAGTTAGGTGGGTTTTTTCTTGTAGACAGCATATTGTTGGGTTGTGTTTTCTGATCCATCTTCCTATTATGTGTCTTTTAATAGGTGAATTCAGGCTATTGACATATATTGATATCAAAGATTGAAGATATTTTAACGCCATTCTTGTAGAGATTTAGAGTGGTCTTCTTCTTCTTCTAGCATTTGCCCTTCTTCCGTAGCCAGTCAACAGCGTCAGGTTGAGCCTGATGTAAAGTTTCGAGACCTCCTTTGATTCTGGAGAGGTGGCAGTCGTTGACTATGTGGGTCATAGTCTGTCTGTAGCCGCAGGGGCAGTTCGGGTCGTCTCTGGCTCCCCAGCGATGGAACATAGCGGCGCACCGGCCATGGCCTGTTCGATAGCGATTGAAGAGTGTTCTGATATATGTCCTATTTATGGTGGTCTGACTTTTTATAGAAAACCTTTCAGAACTTTCAGGGCAGGATTGGTGATAGTTGATTCCTTCAACTGTTGCTTGTCTGAGAAGGTTTTTATGCCTCCATGTAGTCTGAATGACAGTCTAGCAGAATACAGTATTCTTGGATGAAAACCTTTCTCATTGAGTACTTGATAGATATCTTGCCATTCTCTTCTGGCCTGTACTGTTTGTGTGGAGAAGTCTGCTGCTAATGTTATGAGTTTTCCTCTGTAGATGACTCTTTGTTTTTCTCTTGCAGCCTTCAGGATCCCTTATCCTTATTCCTTTCCATTCTAAACAGGATGTGTCTTGATGTCTTTAAGTCTGGATTAATTCTGTTTGGGACCCTCTGGGTTTCTTGAACCTTTATGTCTTTGATGTTGTCTAGACTAGGAAAGTTCTCATCAATTATATCCTGAAGAATGCTTTCTTCCCCCTCACTCTCTTTCTTCCTCTGGTAAGCCAATAATATGTATGTTATTTCTTTTGAAGTCATCCCATAGGTCTCTGTTGTTGTTATCAGTATCTCTTAATCTCTTTTTGAGATCTCTTACTTCTTTTTTAGTTGTCTCTAATTCATCCTCGATCTTGCTAATTCTGTCCTCAGCCTCATTTATTCTATTCTGTCCCCCCTCTACTGTTTTCTGGAGTTCATCTATTTTGTTACCATGTTCTGATACTGTTTTAGCTTGTTCAGCTAGTTGTATTCTTAGCTCAGCTATTTCAGCTTTCAGTGCTCTAATAACCTTGAGATAATTATTGTTTTATTCTAGAGTCTCATTTTTTGTTTCTGTATTTCTGATGACAATTCTTTCAAACTCTTTACTGACTCCTGTGATTATTTCCATAGCTAGTGTTTGGACATTGACCTCATTATTTTGTGCTTCACCCCTTGGGGGGCTTCTGGCTGGACTTTTGTCCTGGTTCATCCCTCCAATATTTCTTCTTGTTGGTTTAACCATTTTATATATTATGTTATGAGTTCCCTCTTTCAGTACTTTTCAAATTACTGATCACTATTAACTGGATTGACTTGTGTGTAAGTAAGGTAATTAAAGGGTTCACAGTTGTGGAAGTTAACAATTGTTTCAATAGTATTTTAATCCCTGATTTGGAGCTCAGTGGCTTAAAAGCCTCTTTTGTGCTTTTTCTTCTCTGTAGGCTATGGTAGCCTGAGGGCTTTTAAACTATAAGTAGGCTTCTTAGCTTAATCACTGACTCCTGATCAAGAGATAAAGCAGGGTTTGGCAGAGATGATCCAGTGGTTATGCAAAGAGACTTATAGGTATAGGTCTTCTCCTGAGTTTCCTGGTTAGTTCTCAGTCCCCTAGTGTCATCCCAGGGACACCCTACTGCTGCTCCAGATTCTGGGGGCAGTGCAGTGGAGACTCACAGTTGCACTTAGTGAGTCTCAGGGGAGTTCTCTCCTCCCTTCAGCAGTTCCCTTGTTGGTGGAACAGACTGGAGGTGGTGTCTCAACTGATAAACTGCTGGACTGTTACCAACCACTTATAATCTGTCCCTAGGCTCCTTTCTGACCAACAGCTACACAAGATTGCACTCACTGGTGATTTTGTGCGTTCCTGAAATCCTTATAGTCCTATCTTGTTTTGGTCCTAGGTGGTCTCCTTTGGTTTTCCTAGTTGATCCAGGAGAGGAGAAGAGAGGAGAGAAACAGATCTGCTACTGCTCGTAGCCCCACCTCCGGAAGTCTCTCCTCTTTCTCCCTCTTATTCTCTTCTTACTCTCTCAACTTCTCTCTGTCTTATCAAATGCAATGCAATACAATACAATGCAATACAATATAATACAATAAAATTGGTTGCCACATTTTCATTGTGTATATAAATCCTGTAAAACAACGTGTTTTGCTAAGAAAAAGGAAGATTGTTCCTCTTGTTTTTAGGGTTGTCTTTGTCTGATGCTAGATAAGAACATAAAAAAGTTTTCATGGATTTTTATTAAACTTAAGAAAAAATCCAACAACTCCTTTACTATGATTTTACATTTTCATTTAATTTTAAAATCAATCAACTAATTAGTCTAGCAAAACTAGTGTCTAGATAAGACATGCTGTTTTCTATGTTACCTGTTTGTGAACTATAGGGACTGTCTCAAATAAACTATTAAAGGAAACTATGTACTTAATCTGTTTTCATCCTTATTCACATTAGACTCATAATCAGGTGTCTTTGCCAACAATGTAATGTGTTTTACAGTTTGTTTTCTTTCCTGTGTTAGTGTCTAGAAATATATGAGAATTTTTTAAATTGTATTTCTAAATTTAAAATATTTTTTCCACTTAACTTTTGTCATCAAGCACTTGTAATCATACCAGACAGATTGGATGCATATGCTGTGTTTGGTGGTGCTTATAGAAGGACATGGCTGTCTATTGCATGTTCTTGCAACCTCAGTAAGCCAGACTGCACTTCCCATTCCTGACAATTCACCCTCTAGAGTACCCCTGCTGCAGAAGGAGTAGCATTCTGCTTGTCCTCTCATTTTTAAAAAATATTTTTAACATTTTATTTAATTTGTTAGGAAAGGGAGAAATTGAGAGGGAATGGGAAGAAAGATAGACTATATAGAGAGAAAGGGGGAATGGGGGAGAGAGAGAGAGAGACCTACAGCACTGCTTCACCATTTGTGAAGCTTCCCTTCTTCAGGTGAGGGCCATGGGTTTGATTCTGGATCCTGGCACATGGTACCATTTTCACTTAACCAGGCGCACCACTGCCAGCCCACCTCTCTTGTGTTTGAAATCCTGCCACTTCACTGTATACATGCTTTACTTTGCTTGGCAGCTACACTTTATGTTCAGCTTCTACTATCTCCCTGGTGACAGCTGCTAAAAGAGTGTTTAAAGACAGTCCTTCACTTTGGTCTCCCACAGCAAGGCTCAGGAGGACCTCTTTGCCTTGTTAGCTATGTATTTGGTACCTACAGAGCCATTCTAAAGCCTAATTCCAGTTTTGAATCCAGAGCTTTTGAAACCTTTCCATTACTTATATAGTCTTACTTCTCTAATGTCATTTAACCCACATGATAGTCAAATATATATATATATCCACAAATAATCTAATAGAAACATCTCTGTACGCATATAAATGCATGTCCATATATGTCTATACATACTTATACATACATTAGATTCTGTTTAAATCTCTATCTATACACTTCATTGACAGTATTATTTTCCCAGCTTCTCTCTCACTCTGATGTTTAGCATTGTGATTTTTTTTTCCTCAAGAAATGTTTAAAGAAACCTCCACTATTTTACTACCCTGTTTTCCCCCTATACTTGCTATCCCTTTTGCAAACCCTGACTCCATTGTGACTGGGTGCTTGCTTTTTATCCTTTGTCTTCCTACATTACTTGCTGCTTGGCTCTCCTTAAGGAGATGCTTCATTCCTTTCAGTCTGAGGTGTCTTACCTCTTATTTTCCTCCTTTTTGGGTCCTCTTCTCATTATCCAATACTATTTTTAGTTCTGTCCTATAGCACTTTCCTGTAGCCCCCCCCAATATTTATTTCACTTATTTTAAAAATAAATTTTTTTTACCTATTTAGGATACTTATATGTAAGACTGTACATTTTTTTCTTTTTTTTTTTTTTTGCCGTCAGGGTTATTGCTGGGGCTCGTTGCCTGCACTATGAATCCACAGCTCCTGGAGGCCATTTTTTTCCTTTTTTGTTGCCCTTGTTTATCATTGTTGTTATTTCTGTTGTTGTTGGATAGGACAGAGAGAAATTAAGAGAGGAGGGGAAGTTAAAGAAGGGGAGAGAAGGTGTAGACCTGCTTTGCAACTCCCCTGCAGGTGGGGACCTGTAGGCTTGAACCAGGATCCTTACTCTGGTCCTTGAGCTTTACTCCATGTGCACTTAACCTGCTGCGCTACCACCTGGCCCCCAAAACTATAAATGTTTTAAAACTACCACTTCACACCTCTTAAAATCATTTTGCCACATACCATCTACCACCGAACTACCAATAGCCCTTGAAATCCAAATCTCCTCCTACTGAATCCCCCTTGGGAACCCCAGTTCTGCAGTCCATGTCCAAATGCTTTTCTTCAGTGAACATCACTTATTTTATTTGCTTTTTTATTTACCACAAGACTGAAAGCTTTCTGTATTTCTGAAAAAAAGGAGTGGGAGACCCTCAGTAAGCCAGGAAAAGGTTGATCAAGAATAGATTCAGGTTATATAGAAAACTGAAATAATTACATAGATAATTCCCTACCACACACATTCCCATCACCGACAAATTATCTTTATCTGTTAAAAATAATTTTTGGCATTGCTGCCATTAGTATGAAGTAGGAACACATTATAATGGAAATTTCTCTGACAAAGCCAACGTCAGGCTCAAATGTGTGGTACTGAACTGTAAAATAAAGTTCATGGAATTCATCTGAAATCTTCCTCATAATGGATGTTTGTCAAAGACTGGTATAGAAAAGAAAATTAATAATAGAAGTACATTCATATGATTCAACTCTTTTTTGTGGGGGAGGGGTTTGAACTGTGATAATTGTGTGTGAATGTTCATGTGTCAACATTGTAAATGACTGTATGGAAAACAGTGGTCACATGAATTTTTCAACTAAAATCATAATTTAAATACTGAGAACTATATCTTGAGTATTACCTTCTTTCATCTATGATGAAACCCATGCTTCCTTAGATTTATGTTTATGAACATAATATATTTATTTATATTTACTTTTATTTATTTATATTTTTATTTATTTTATAACAAAACATGCTATCTTATTTTATAACTTTTGCAAAATAGTGTTTCTACATGTGGTCATTTGTTTCCCATTATCCTGCAATAGTAACTTCATTGAAAAGCTATACAGCAGGCAGAGCGAGTGTGAGCCTTTTCCCCAACCAGAATGAACTGAAAATAAGGTACAGAGATAGAGACATATTTTAGTGATTAAAGAGATAGAATAACCATTTGTATGTAATTGATGATGGAGAGTGAGGAAAGACTCTATTAAGAGCTACTTAAGAATGATCATATTGGGACTGGGGGTGGCACACTTGGTGGCACATGCATGCATAAGGACCTGGTCCAAGCCCCTGGTCCTTCCCATTTGCAGCAGTTGGGGAGTGGAACTTCCTGAGCAGTGAAGCAGTGCTGCAATAGTTTGTCTCCTTCATGCTTTCATTTGTATTCTGTTCTATCAACTAAAAGGAAGGAGAGAAGAAGGAAGGAAGGGAGGGAGGGAGAGAGGGAGAGAGGGAGGAAAGGAAAAGAATGATCGTATTTCCTGCAGTCTGGGTAGTTAGAGGACCTGATATATGCATGAGGCTCCCAAGTTTGTTCCCCTATATTGAATGATGCTCTGAATCTCTCTCATAAATAAATAAATTTCAATTTTAAAAGAATGATTGCTTTTCTATTTCCTTCACATTCTTTAATGTTTGCTGGTGATTTGTGTGTTGCCATGAATGACTAAAGAACTAATTTCTTGGTCAGATAGTACTATTTATTTTCCTTGTGAATTTGTACCAATTGTATAGCCTCTGGGATTCACAGATAACCAAACTAAGAGGTTATCCTAAATGAAAAGCAAATTACATTAATGCATATATCAATACAACACAATAGAATTTCTACACATAGCAACTGCACAGTAAATGTTAGCTCTGATTATTGCTTTTCCTTTTTATAATCTAAGCAAACCTTTCTTGTGACGGTTATGGTTATTGAACTTACATAGAAGTTAATTCTAATAACCTTGATAAAAGGGGGCAGGCATTGATGCACCTGGTTAAGTGCTCATAGTATGAAGTACAAGCAGCTGAGCTAGGATCCAGGTTCGAGCCCCTGGATCCCCACCTATAGGAGGTCTGTCCCTCGAGTAGTGAAGCAGGTCAGCAGGTGTCTGTTTTTCTCTCCCTCTCAACCTCCCCCTCCTCTCTCAATTTCTCTCTGTGCTGAAGTGATTACTCTGGAAGCAAGAGGGAGGGAGGGAAGGAGGGAGAGAGAGAAAGAGAGAGGTTGGGTTGGACAATGGCAATTGGGTTGAACAATTTCAAAGTAGATATTTGCTGTGGAATTCGTCCAGATTTTTGTGTACCATAATATTATGCTTTTTTTTTCTTTTTTTATATTGCTGGGGCTCCGTGCCTGTACTATGAAGCCACTGCTCCTGGAGGTCATTTTTTTCCATTTTTGTTGCCCTTGTGGTTATTGCTGTTTTTGTTGTTAAATGGACAGAGAGAAATTGAGAGAGGAGGGGAAGACAGAGAGGGGGAGAGACATACCTTCAGACCTGCTTCACCGCTTCTGAAGCGATCCCCCTGCAGTGGGGAGCCAGGGGCTTGAATCGGGTTCCTGGGTTCCTTTCTGTGCTTCCAGCCATGTGTGCTTAACCCACTGTGCTGCCAATGCCCCCCAATATTAAGTTTTTTTTTTCCAAAATATCTGCCCAAGTTCAGTTTGTGTCAATTACTTTTTTCCCCTCCTCTGCTGAGTGGTGTGGTCTATAGTCCACACTAGAGGTGTTCTCTGGATCATATCCATGAATTGAGAAGCTATGTCCAGGTGGAAGGTGGAAGGTGGAAGGTCTGGCTTCTGTAATTGCTTCCCTGCAGAACATGGGTGTTGACAGTTTGATCCACACTCCCATCTTGTCTTTCTCTTTCCCTAGTGGGGAAGGACTCAGGGGGAAGTGGAGCTCCAGGACACATGCTGGGGTTGGTTGTCTGTCCAGGGAAGCCTGATCAGCATCGTGCTAGCATCTGGAACCTGGTGGTTGAAAAGAGAGTTAACATACAAAGCCAAACAAATTATTGACCAATCATGGGCCTAAAGGCTGGAATAGTGCAGATGAAGAGTCAGGGGGGCCCTCCATTTTGTAGCTAGCTAGTAGGCATATTTTAGTTATATTCCAAAGGGCCTGTGGCTATACTAGTGTTTTTTTTGTTTGTTTGTTTTTGCCTGAGCCTGAAATCTGATATGCAGGTGGATCCTAGTTATTATCTGGGGAGGTTATGTCATGGCTGGCAAAAGGACCAGAAAGCTGGATCAGGGAAGTGAGTAGCTCTCAAATATGGGAAAGGTGTATAAATATTGTTGACTCTAAGCCCCATCAATTTGATGTGATCTGGGGCCCATATTCAGCTTAGGAGCCTATGTGACCTCTGCATCCCTGTAGATCTGAGCCCACATTCTGTGGTCATGAGTAGGAACGTTCCAAACTGCCCCAATATCAGGACCCATCATCCTCAGGTGTAGCATAAAGTATGTTGTCCAGCCTCCCTTCAGAGGATGGAACAGTCTCTACCATTGTTGATCCAAGTTGAGGGCAAGGTCCTATGGGGGCCCACAAAGTGGTCTATTGTGTTGCTAAACAGGAATTCTTAAGGACATGTCCCAAGTACCCTCCTCCAGAAAGAGTATTTATATTTCTGGAAGCTTTGATTTTGTGGCAACAAATATCACAATGAGCTATAAATTACATTGTCATAATTCTTATCACAAAACCCCAAACCCCTTCCTCCTAAAAAAATTAATAAATGCACTCAGCTGTAGGATTTTATTTGCAGTGTCATAATAGAAAATGTGGAATAATAATGTAACAGAGCCCCTGTTGAAACAGGATTCTGTAATATAATTTCAACATTCTGTTTATAATTGAAAGTTTCTTAGGATCATAATGTTAAGATTTATGACCATGTTTTTCTATTACTCAAATATAGTTTCACAAAGTCCGGAATAAGTTTTTGGTTAAAAAAAAAAACTCTTTGAAGATCCTCCTTTATTTTACAGAAAGTATAAATTATTGATTTATATAGTAGTTTTTCATATAGGTCTGCTTCTTTCAGATACTATCTTGTATAACATGTCTTATATCCCTCTGAAATATAAGTGAAAGAGAATCCTTGAGAGTAATATATTAAATTATTGCTTTATTAGTTCCCAAAGAATACATCATACAACTATAGCATTGTTTGTTTACTTTTAAGAAAACTTAAGTATTATCTATCTCCCCAAGCCTAATATTGCTTGTGTAATTAAGGTAGCAAATGACCTATTTAGTATTCACATGATACATCTTCATGTTTGTTCTTAGACATTTAGTTATGACAGGCTGAGTGGTGCTAATTCCTGTCCAACTTTAGTTGCTGTTTTCTGTGTGGGTGGTTTTGGAACAATGGGAAATTTAAATGTTAAGATTACAGTTTACTACTCTTTTATGTATGGGCTTATGTTATATGCATTTCCTTTTTCTATTTTACCATCAATGATATTCTTTGCCAAAATCATTTTATTAGGGAAATAATGGTTTATAGGGTAGTTGTTGACACATGGCTACAATTTCTCATCTCCCTGGGATGTTTGCACAGCACTCCTATCCCCAATTTAAGTTCTTCTCTACCGTAATGCAGTGAAGAAAATGTCTTTTCTTCCCTCTCCCATTCCCCCTTCCCAAGTCCTTTAGTGCAATATGCCACACCAAGTCCCACAAACTGACTTTCAAGCTTGAGATTCTGAGGTTCTAGGTTTAATCCCAGGCATTACCCTAAGGCAGAGCTGAGCAGTGCTATTGTTTTTTTTTTTTAAGATATCAACCACTAATATTATTTTCACACTCTAGTCTGTGAAGTAAACCTGCTTCACTGTTTTCTTTGTGCCATAGTAAATTATTTTCATAGAGGGACAGTTTGTAATAGCCCAAACTTGGAAGCAACCCAGATGTCCAACAACAGATGAGTGGCTAAGAAAGTTGTGGTATGTGTACAAGACTTGGGTTTGAGTCCCTGCTCTTCACCTGCTGTGGGGATGTTTCACAAGTGGTAAAGCAGGTCTGTAGGTGTGTCTCTTTCTGTCTCCCTCTCTATCATCCCTTTCTCTCTGTCCTCTCAAAATAAAATAGAAAAAATAAAAGGAAAAAATGCTGCCAGGAGTGTTGTGCAAACATCTATCACAGGGAGATGAGAAATTGTACCCATGTGTCAACAACTATCTTATAAACCATTGTTTCCCCTAAAAAAATGAGCAAGAAAGAGTAAGTTGTGGTGTGTATACACAGTGAAACACTACTATTTTATTTAAAATGTTATAGACATCATTTTCTTCTCATCTTGTATGGAATTTGAAGGAATGATGTTAAGTGAGATGAGCCAAAAAGAGGATAAATACCAGATAATCTCACTCATAGTTGGAATTTACGAAACAAGAACAGAAAGGGAAAACACAAAGTAAAACTGGACTGGGTGTGGTGTTTTGCACCAATGCATGGAATTCTGGGGAAGGAGGAGTAGGGAGAAGATAGAGAGGGTTGGGGGGCTGGTTGGATGCAGAGTGTTGGCTGGAGTCCTGGTGCATAGGAATGGAAAAAAAAACAACTAAGTTGGGGGTGAGGATGTTTTGTAGATACCTATCATAGGGAGATGGGGAGGTGAGGAATCATACAGCTAGCCTCTGACTTTTTAATTTCAGTATCTGGAAGGAATAAGGACTGTGCACAGAGATGCCAACTGACCTTTCTTTCTTGCTGCCTCCCCCTCACTCCTCACTTTGGAACTCTGTAGGAGTATCCTTTTAGCAGAACAGCTGCCTCCACTGAAGGGTCAGCTGGCAAGATCTATAGGAAAAGCTGAGTCATGTGCTCCAGAACCAGTGTAAATCTCCATAGATCTCTGTTCATGCACATACTGTGGTTTTCAGAGAGGGATGTATCAAGCCCCTCTGTTCACACAGAATTCGCCTAAGGTCCCATTCCTCACCATCTGGCAACTAGATATCCAGCCAGGAATCATAGTTTCTCCCTGCCTTCTCTTTTCATCTTTTACTTTTCTAATTGAGGGCAGTACTTTAACTCATCCGGATAAGTAAGAAAGAACACAGAGTAGTGAAAACCACACAAAAAGAAGCTTTTTGGTTTGTATTTACTTATCTTTGTATAACCAAAACCTCATTTGCTTCTAAAGGGTGAAATTTAAGTATGTAAGTCTCACCATGTTGTGGTTTTTATGGTATAACAGGATCTCATAGGATTTTGCATATTAGAATCCTTGTAGAAAGTACAATAAGACATTAACTTCTTCTTTTTGTCTTTTTATAAAAAAATACTTTATGAAACTTTTTTTAAATGATGTAATAATACCTTATCCTAACAGACTTGAGTCAGAATTACTTAAGACTTTTCTTTTTTTTTTTAAATTACTCTTTAGGGATCCTAGTGAGTTACAGAATGAGACCATAATGTAAAAAATATTTGAAGCAGTAGTAGATTCATATAAACTGGTATTTCATCAACTCATTTCCATACAGGGATAATATGACTTTTTGATCAGCATCTTTTGTTAATATTTAAGTTACTTATATTAATGACACAGAGATAGAGAAAAGGATGCCAATCCTACATCACTTTCATTGTACATTTCCTTTGGTTTCTTGATGTTATTTGTTTGCTTTTATATAAAGAAAGGCAGAGATAGAGTGGCAGAAACCACATGACTGAAACTTCCTTCAATATAGTGAGAACCAGGCTTGAACTTGGGTCTTGTATATGATACAGGAGTACATTACATGCCCTCTGTATTTGGCATAAACTTCTCAACATTTTGTATCATATTCCACTCTGGACACACAGAATATATATTGAGATAAGTACAGATTGGAACCAAGCTTTTTGAATTCTACTGACCATTTGTTAACTGTGTATCATTGAGAAAGCTATTTAATGTTCGGTTGTTCGGGTTTTTTTTTAACCTTTAATAAAAATAAAGATTAAGGATTGACTATGATAACAACATCTAATACATTACATACATCAGGACCTTGTAACATCACTTTAGAAAAGGATACTGGGGAATCAAGAGAAAAGGTAGGAGAAAATCAGTAAGAATAGTTCAGTGTTATGATATATAGACCTTTATGATTTACTAATGACTTAGTTTCATAGTTTTATTGCACGTTTGTCGAAAGTATTCTTACTCTGTTTTACAGAACCCAAAGTAGCAAAAATATCAGTGAATAACAATGAGTTTTATTCAAGTTAGAAAAAGTATTTAGTTATGTTGTATTGCACCAAAGCAAAGGACAAAGTGAAACATGGGTTAGACATATGGTATATTGTACCAAAGCAATGGATTCTCAGGAGGATGGGGGTGGGGAGATAGGAAGAAAACTTTGGGGGCCTATTACATAATGCAGTTGGATCCATATGACAGTGATATCTCTGTAAAGCATTAACTCCTTTAAGAAAAGTATTTAGTTAGGAATGTAAATTCTGGGAGTTGGGCAGTAGTGCAGCAGGTTAAGCGCAGGCTTTCCACCTGCAGGGGAGTCGCTTCACAAGCAGTGAAGCAGGTCTGCAGGTGTCTATCTTTCTCTCCCCCTCTCTGTCTTCCCCTCTTCTCTCATTTCTTTCTGTCCTATCCAACAATAACGACATCAATAATAACAACAATATTAACTACCACAATAAAACAAGGGCAACAAAAGGGAATAAATCAATATTAAAATAATAAAAACGAATGTAAATTCTGCAATGTTTCCTTTAAAGTCATATAATTTTATCCCCATATTTCATAAGCTGCTTTAAATCAGGAGAAAACCTGGTTTTGAAGGCCAGACCTTTCTCTGACAGAATACCCTTCTGTTTTTCTTAGGTAAGTCACCAATCACAGTTTAGAGAACATTTACATAGAAGCTCTCTGAATGCAGTTCTTAAAATGGATTGGCCGAAATTGGTCAGTACAGATTAGATCAAAATCATTTCATGATATGATATATTTTTTTTCTAGTTTTTTTATTAAATGATTTATTTCTTTATTGGGGAATTAATGTTTTACATTCAACAGTAAATACAATCGTTTGTATATGCATAACATTCCCCAGATTCCCATTTAACAATACAACCTCCACTATGTCATTCATCATCTTTCATGATATGATATATTTTGACATTCTTTTTCACTTGTGGACTTATTTTGTTCACGGAAATGAGGACACTTTATAATGTCTCAACTTTTTCCTTTCCAGTGATACACAACTTGGTAATGTGAGCATGGTAACACTGTTTCTTTTCTTTTCTTATTATTTATTGCCACTGGGGTTATTGCTGGGACTCAGTACCTGTATGACAAATCCACTGTGCCTGGAAGCCATTGTTTTTTCCTTTTTACATTTTTCTTTCTTTTATTTGATAGGACAGAGAGAAACTGGGATGGGAGAGGAAGAGAGAGAGATAGAAACACAGAGAGAAACTGAGCATTCATGAACCTTTTTCCCTGCAGGTGGGGACAAGAGACTTGAATTGTAGTTTTTGTGCTTGATAATATGTGCATTCACCTGGGTGCATCACCACCTGGCCACTATTTCTATGTGGATATGTACACATGCACACATGTCCACACAGCATTATAACCTGGAGGAGGAAAAGGAAGATGATATGTATTACCAAAATCAATGAAAGTCATTGAAGAGTTCCTGCTTTAATGAGGACAGTTGCAATTGGCCACTGAGTGGCTATTTGAAGTTTTTTGAGGGCATGGATTATGTTTTGTTTTGCTTTGAAAGATTGAGCTTCACTTGAAAAGTTGCCAAATATCCTTCTCTAATGTTTCAGGGTTGGTGGCACATAGCAGTTCAGTTCAGTAACTCAGCCTTGCCACCATCTGCCCAGCACTCTATTCTGCTGGTTGGCATGTCATTTATTTGCTTTTAACATGCAACCCATATACAAAACCCTCATAATCTGCCAAATTTAGAAATGCAGCTGTTTTAAGTCTTAAACAGCAATACCACTATTCATTATGCCTGTGTGGAGGAATAAAACAGAAAGATGTATTTGAAAAGAGAGAAAAAAAAGTTCTAGAATGTTTCAAAATACTTTTTTTTATTTGTTATTGGATAGAGAGGGAACGAGGAGAAAGAGAGGGAGAGAAACAGAGACATCTGCAGTCCTGCTTCACCACTCTTGAAGCTGCTTCCCCTCTGTAGGTGGGGACCAGGGGGCTCAAACCCAGGTCCGTGCACGCTACAACCTGTGCACTCAGCCAGGTGTGCTACCGCCCAGCCCCAGTATTTTTAAGACATCTAAATTCTGATACTGTGTTGACTTCAGTCTGAAAGTACAGTTAAGACATAAGTATTACAAATATCTCTTTTCCTATATCAATTTTAATGTAAGAATTGAAATTTTCATCTCATAATCTCATGACTCATTTGTTCATAATTAATGTAAGTTCCACCTTTTCATTTTCTATAAAATGAAATTTTTCTGCCTGACTCTGGGTATCATTCTACTCTATTTTTATCTTCTCCAGACTTTTGAAGTTCTGATCACTATAACCTGTTAATCTGGGAATATGAAAATGTAGACCTATATGAAAATTTCTCAATGACACCAAGTAGTTGGTCTACTATTTTTAAAAAAAAAGAAGAAGAAGAAAAATTTCCCTACATAACCTTGTGGCACTGAAAAAGAGAAAATAAGGCAAAAATGACATTTCATGTCATTGATGATGCTCATAAGGAAACAATAAATATCTGATCTGGGACACTCCATCCAAAGACACCTTTCTTCTCAGTGACTAGACATAACTATTCTAAAACGTTAGTTTGAATGCTTTAGAGTTGGTTTGTTCCATCCTTTATACCCTGATAGTCATATTGATGTAATGGTTTAAGTTGAGTTCATTTGTTTATTTGCTACTGTTGCCCATGCATGAGATCTTTTATCATATGAATATCACATATTTAAAACTAATTTCTAGGTTAAAATCTAAAAATAATTACTTTGTTAGGACTTAAGACATGCAAAATGACAAAATAAAGCAAACTACAAGTTTGCTAAAACAGGTATACTTGAGCACCATTTATCTTACATATCTAATAAGATTTGTAATTCTGAAGAATAGGGCAATATATACAAATTTATCAAAAATGCATATAATATTTCCTTTAGTGCCAGACATATAGTAGTCACTCTGAAAATAAATGTTCCTGATAGCTATGCTTTTCTTGACAATTTAAGACTTTATACATGACTTTCATTAAAAGAAAAAATAATTTTGGTATTCAGGTGGTAAAATATTTGTAAAATTTCTAAATTAAAAACCACATCAGAGTTTAATCATGTTATTTTAAGTCATTGTAAACATTTAGTGAAAAGTATTTGTGTAATTTTTTGCCTTTGATATGTAACCTTTTGCACTTAACACAAATGTATCATGTTTATATTGAGTCAGATTTATTTTGTTGTCCAAGTTTTAGCAGCAATTTCAGTAATTGCAAGTGTAAATCTAATGTGTACCCTTGCTTGCTTTATATTTTAAACAGCAACTATTGCTGTGCAGAGTGTTTGATGACTGAAGAATGTTCAGTTTCCCAGTCTATTTAACAGAGAACCAATGAGATGAGCAAAAATGCTGATCTCTAACTTTGAAATTAGAATGTTTCCTATGATACCATCCTCATGAAGTTTTCAAAATCGAGCAGTTTTTTTTTTTAATTTTTTAGTTATAAAAAGGAAACATTAACTAAACCATAGAATAAGAGGGGTACAACTTCACATAATTCCCACCACCAGAACTCTGTATCCCATCCTCTCCCCTGATAGCTTTCCTATTCTTTAACCCTCTGGGAGTATGGACCCAAGGTCATTGTGGGATGCAGAAGTTGGAAGGTGGAAGGTCTGCCTTTTGTAATTGTTTCCCCATTGAGCATATGCAGTAACAGATCGATCCATACTCCCAGCCTGTCTTTCTCTTTCCCTAGTTGGGAAGGGCTCTCGGGAAGCAGAGCTCCAGGACACATTGGTTGGGGGTGTCTGTCTAGGGAAGTCTGGTCGGATCATGCGAGCATCTGGAACATGGTGGTTCAAATGAGAGTTAACATACAAAGCCCAAAAAATTGTTGACCAATCATGGACCTAAAGACTGGAATAGTGCAGATGAAGAGTCAGGGGGCCCTTCATTTTGTAGCTAGCTAGTAGGCATATTTTAGTTATATTCCTAAGGGCCTGTGGCTATACTAGTGTTTTTTTTTTTGTTTGTTTTTGCCTGAGCCTGAAATCTGATATGCAGGTGGATCCTAATTATTGTCTGGAGAGATGATGTCATGGCTGGCAGAAGGACCAGAAAGCTGGATCAGGGAAGAGAATAGCTCCCAAATATGGGAAAGGTGTATAAATATTGTTGACTGTAAGCCCCATCAATTTGATGTGATCTGGGGCCCATATTCAACTTAGGCGCTCATGTAACCTCAGCATTTCTGTGAATCCAAGCTCACACTCTGTGGTCATAAGTAGGAACGTTCCAAACTGCCCCAATATCAGGACCCATCTTCCACAGGTGTAGCATAGACTATATTGTCCAGCCTCCCTTCAGAGGATGGAACGTTCTCTACCATTGTTGATCCAAGTTGAGGGCAAGGTCCCATGGGGGCCCACAAAGGTGTCCATTGTGCTGTTCTTGATAGGAATGACTGGCAACAATGGAGAGAGGAATCCATTCGAGGTCTAGGCCCATCATGTCTGTTTGGGAATCTCAGGACTTCCCAAATAGGGCCCCAGGTGATGGGGTGGCCTGATACTGACTAAAGAGTCAGCATTAAAGTATGCCAGTCTCTTGCCCTTATTCAGCTTTTGCAGTCCTTGCTTTGATAAGGTTAGCTTTGGAGTGAGTGAGAGAACTGTAATAGGAAGTAGGTGAGGAGGGTATCTAAGTCTAAGTAGACACTATTTCATTATGAACTTGAGCTGACTCACTACAGACTGTTGTGTATTTTTGATTTCAGGTATATATTTTGCCTTAATTTATGGATACATGTGTAAATATGCTCTATCTTACAGGACCTGGTCTATCCGGGTTTTGGGACTTTGTTAGGAAGTGAACGTCCTGGAATGGAACTATGAAAGGAAAGGTCTCACCCGAGTAATGAGGCTGAACAGTCTGAAGTGAAGTATGCTGAGGTGGTACTCATTGCATTGATTAGGTTGGGATCGGTGGATGCAATATCATTTGGTATGACTTGAGAGAAGCATGCAGGAAAGTGAGCCCCACCCCAGAAGTCCAGGACTGGGGGAAATACAGGCTCTATAGAAGAAGCGAGAGGTTCCTGTTGTCTTAGAGTTTAAGGAAGCATCATATTATTTGGCAGTTGGGTTAACTCTGAAATATCCTTTTGTTAGGATTTGCTGTATCTTACACAACATCACCATAATTTATGTCCTTTCACATTATTTGTATATAGCTGTGCCACCAGATGCTTCTGTTCTGCCTGGTCTAAGCTTTTAAGAGAGTCAACATATCGAAGACTCAGCGTATGTATTAAAAAGACTCAGTCTGTAATTTTAAAAGTTTGAGACATTCAATCAATTGTTCCCCGTTCATATTAATTAAATAGTGATTTATATGACCATAAACTAATAGGAGTGTACATAAACACCATTCCCACCACTAAAAGATTGTGTCCCATCTCCCCACCCCTATCCTGTGAAGCTGAACATACACCCTCACCCTCAACCCAGGGTGCCCTACTCCAAAATCTAGTACTTTTAAAACTAGCCTTTGAAATATTCAGATAAGAGTATTTACCTTATCCCAATTTATTTTGCTCTAACGTGTCTTGAAACAGCTGTCAAAACTCAGAATCAACATTTTTCTAAGATCTGAACTTACCCATTTTTTTCCGACTCATACCTTATTTCTCTTCCAGCGCCCAGCCCATACTACTACGTTGCATTTAATTGTTAATTTTCATTACTGCTGAGATAGTCTACTCTGGGTTAGTTTCTCAAACTTAACTTGAATTCCATTACCTTGCCAGTTTTTAAGAAGAGAGATCACGCATTCTGTATTATATCCAACATCTGCTTATAGTCATTGTTTTTAATGATAATTAAACTGAGCTCATGATATTAATCATAATTAAACTGATTTAATTTAGTTATTTAGTTATTGATTTAAAAAATGACTTGGGTTTGAAGCGTATATCTCATTACATCACATCTCATCTGGATACATAACATGACCACAACATCTCTGATGATGTCAGCCTCATCACTTGATTAATGAGTGTTTGCCAGGTTTTTACATCATAAATTTATTGTTTTCTCTTTTTTACTCTAAGTCTTTTTTACGCTAAGTCTATCTTATCTCCAAGGGGGTGGGGAGAGACAACTCCATCCTCTGAAAGAGAAGCTATCTACGTATTTAGATTGAATTATTCTGGAAAGAAATGTATCTTGACTTATTCCAGCCGCAATTTTATTTGTTAATTTTCTTTTAGTATATTTGTTAACATGAGCTCCAGTGTCATTTGTTACAGTGATATATATGTTAAACATGAAAAGCTAACACATACATTGTAACTTGTAGGTTTTTAAAATTTTTTTTAAACTTTATTTTATTTATTTTTCTCCTTTTGTTGCCCTTGTTGTTCATCGTCATTATTGTTGTTATATTATTGTTGTTATTGCTGTCATTGTTGGATAGGACAGAGAGAAATTGAGAGAGGAGAAGACATAGAGGGGAGAGAAAGATAGATACCTGCAGACTTGCTTCACTGCCTGTGAAGCGACCCCCTTTGCAGGTGGGGAGCCGGGGGCTCAAACCGGGATCCTGGTGCAGGTCCTTGTAGGTTGCGCCATGTGAGCTTAACCCACTGTGCCACCGCCTGTCTCCCATAAGTTGTATAATTTAAAGAGATTATGAAAATTACTATTAAGAAATTACTGTTTACATTTATGTTTTAACTACCTGGGCCTTGGGTTTCAGATATTTGCTTTAACAACATTCTGGGAGAACTTGTGATGATATCTTCGGGTGAAATTAACATTTGAACAGTAGGTTAAGAACACTGTTGTCCTTAGTATGGGAGGGACTTATTCAGTCTACTGAAGGAAACCAAAATGCATGCAAGACTGGATAAAAAAAATGTTATGGGACATATATTTAAATGGAATACTACTCAGCAATAAAAAATATGATATTTAATAAAATGGATGAATTGGAGATTAAGCCTAGTGAAGTAAGCAAGGAGGTAAAGAACAACTATAGAATGGATTCACTCATATGCAAAATATAGAAAATTGAACATATGAATGCATGTACATTTCTTTTTTTTTAAAGAATTAAATAGTTAAGAACAAGACAAATGACACAATGGAAAAATGGCAAAGTTTTCAAACAAGCAGTTCACAGAATGGGTAATAAAAATAATCAATTAACATTAATGACTGCTTAATGTCTCTAGAAATCAGGGAAATGAAAATGAAAAGGAAACACTGACAAAACCATAGGATAAGGGATGTAGCTTCATATAGTTCCCACCACCAGAACTCCGTATCCCATCTCCTCCCCTAATAGCTTTCCTATTCTTTAACCCTTTGGGAGTATGGACCCAGGATCTTTATGGGGTGCAGAAGGTGGAAGGTCTGGCTTTTGTAAATGCTGCCCCGCTGAACATGAGCATTGACAGGTTGATCCATATTCCCAGCTTGCCTCCCTCTTTCCCTAGTGGGGCAGGGCTCTGGGGAAGAGGGGCTTCAGGACACATTGGTGGGGTCATCTGCTCAGGGAAGTCTGGTTGGCATCATGTTAACATCTGGAACCTGGGGGCTGAAAAAAAGGTTAACATATAAAGTCAAACAAACTTTTTGCTAATCATGAAACTAAAGGCTGGAATAGTGCAGATGAAAATTTGGGGTCTCCTATTTGTAGATAGCTAGTAGGCCTAATTTAGTTATATTGCAAAAGGCCCAAGACTATACTAGTTTTTTCCTGAGCCTGACCTCTGATATGCAGGTGGACCCAAGTTATTGTCTGAGGGAGATCATGTCATGGCTGGAAAAAGGGCTAGAAAACTGGATTCGAGAAGAGAGTGGCTCTCAAATATGGGAAAAGTATATAAATGCTGTTGACCATACACCCCATCGATTTGATCGGGGGCCCAAATTCAGCATAAAAGCCTGCGTAACCTCTGCATGTCTATAGGTCTGGCTCACATTCTATAGTCATGAGTAGGAAAGTTCCAAACTGCTCCAATTTCAGGACCCATCTGCTTCAGGTGATTATTAGAGTATGTTGTCCAACCTCCTTAAGTATTTCCTTAAGAAATCATTTGTTATTGTTGTTGGCATGGGAACATCACCACCCCAGGTGTACTTTTTCAAATAGAAATACAGAGACAGAGAAAGAGAAACTAAAAGAAGAAAAGATACTATAGCACCTAATGCTTCCTTCAGTTTTGTGGAGATTGGATTACACCTTGGTTCGTGTGCATGACAAAGCAAGTGCACTATCCTAGTGACCCATCTTGCTGGCTTTTAATAAATCACTTAAGATACTTCATACCAACTTCTTCATTGTCAAATCTGATAGAATTTGATAAAGCTTGCTTTAAAGTTTTAAATCTGTAAAATACTTTTCTTTTAAATAATAATTGCACTTGTTATTTTGATTTTACCCTAGGGAAACATATCTATTTCATGTGGCTTTTGTAAATATACATATATTTAATATATATATATATATATGTGTGTCTGTACACACATCTATATACCCGTGATACAGATAATTGTGATTAGAAATATGTACATTACAAATGTCATTTTTCTATTTTTCCAATGCTTGGTTTCAAATATGCAGATCTTTAAATTGGACAAACACCAGGTTAATGTTCTAAATATCAATTCTTTGACAGATCCTATATGACAAATGATAATAGTCTGAAATTTTTAAAATATGAGTTATATTAATAAGTGAATATTTCAGTAAAAAATTAATTCATATTTTATTATGAATTCTGACCTCAGGTTACTTTCAAAATTCATAGTGCATCTTCAGGCTTTGCTCTACAAGTTTGCATAGGCATTTATTCTCAGGTGCTCCATCTTCTCTAGCATATTATGAAATTATAGGGTTCTTATATAGTATCAAAAAAAGTAAAAAGGTGTGGGAGTTGTACAACTTCTTTATGTCAAACAGGAATACATTAAAGCTTATTGTTTGTTAAAGTTAAAAATATATTTGCTGAGGGGAGTCGGGCAGTAGCACAGCAGGTTAAGCGCATGTGACGCAAGTGCAAGGACCAGCATAAGAATCCCGGTTCGAGCCCCAGGCTCCCCACCTGCAGGGGAGTCGCTTCACAGGCATTGAAGCAGGTCTACAGGTTTCTTTCTCTCCCCCTCTTTTTCTTCCCCCCTCCATTTCTCTCTGTCCTATACAACAAAGACATCAATAATAACTACAACAATAAAACAAGGACAATAAAAGGGAATAAATAAATAAATATATATATATTTGCTGAAGAAAGTCAAGCACAATCATATCAGAAAAAGAAAGGTAAAGTGTGATTACCTAAAATTTCTTTAGTTTGATTCATAAAGCAAAATTTTATATTAAAGCATTTTTGCTTTTTCCCAACAACTTACTTACTGTGTACATTGATTTTAATAAATTGATGTTTGCAATGGGACAACATGCTGTTAACCACTGAATATCCAGAAGCAATTTTATAAAATTTAAAGTGCTACTGAAAGTCAATTTGCATAGATGATATGGACTATTATTATTTTAGAAAATACTAACTCAGATACAATTTTAGCTTATCCAAAAGCAATTTTGTAAAATTTAAAGTTCTACTGAAAGTCAATTTGCATAGATGATATGGACTATTATTATTTTAGAAAATACTAACTCAGATACAATTTTAGCTTTCATTAAATCTTACTCTGTGTATATATATTCATTTAGGCAGTAAAAATGCTGGAAGTTATGTTGATATTATTATTTGCCATCTGAATAGAATTGGCCATCTGTTTTGGATCCTCGTTTCAGCATAGTTTTCAAAAGATGTAGCCATATGTTGTAGCTAGTAAAAATGCAAATTTAAATTATTTGATCAGAATAGGAGTCGATTTATATGTGGATACATGATTTTTTTTTTTTTTGCCTTTGATTATGTGTCAAGATGTGGCTACAAACTAACAGTACATAGGCCAGATACAACACATAGTTGTGTTTTATTGAGCCAACAAAATGTTTTGTTTTCCCAGAATATTAGAGTAGACATTTTAAAATACTGAGGTTTGAGATAAAATTTTGGATTCTGGGGTTTCTTTGAAAGTTCATGAAAATGACTCACATGCTTAGTATTCCAGGCCTGCTACCAGATAGATGCCTCTCTTCTTATGGCTTCGTTCACTACAGTGATCTCCAGTCTTTGTTGTCATCCGGATACTTGAGCTAAATATTAGATATCACTTACCTTTGAAAATACAGTCTGTATCTCTCATAATTCAAAAATATTCAGCATAAATATATACCTAGAAATAACATACAAAGGTAAAATGGCTGAATATTTCTTTCAGAATTTGTTGCAAATAATACAAAGTAGTATTCATTTTTTAATTTATCTTCTGTCAGGTCTTAGGGATATTTAAAATGTCTGTATTCATATATAATGCATATGCCATAAAGTACAGTCATTAAAGTATACCATTCAGTATATCTCAGTATATTTACAGAATCTAGTAGCTATCATTGTCCTTTAACTGTAGAAATTCTCATCAGTCCTAAGAGAATGCTAACAGGCATTACCAGCCTTTACAGCTATTTAAATTTATGAGCCAGGATGACCAAGTAAAACAAAGGACTTCACTTTAGTCTGTAACCCAAATTTTCTTTTAAGATTTGAGAAACTTAATTTTTATGTTTTATAAGCAACACGCCCCTTGATTCTTCATCCAAAATTTGAGAAGAAAAAACAAAATTCCTTGATATGTATGGAGATATGCACATGCTCAATGGCATACTACTAGATACTTTTTGGTGATGGGCATCACTGCATTAATCAGAAATGTATGTATTTAATATTCAGCTCATGGCATTTTCATTTTGTCCTTTTATCAAATTAGGCTGAATTACTCTAACATGTCCTTGGCAGAAAACAAGATGCATTATGTTCTTGATATTTCTTTACTTTCCAGTATATATCAAATAGGATATTTTTGAGATTTAAGGCAAAAATGAATTTATCTGACTCTAATCAATATTTTTTTCATAGTGTACTCAGTTTGCTGAATGATCCAATCAATGAGTTTACATTTCAGGTTTTCTCACTCCCCTATCTTTTCCACTTCTCTCTTTTAAAAATCTAGGATAGCTGTGCCAGTTTTCATTGGCTGGTGATGCTTTTCTCTGAGATTTCCTAAAGGTCTAAACTCTTTCTAGATTAAAGATGTCTCCCCTCAACACCAGACTTCCATATCTAGCTGTCATTCAAACATCTACACATTTAACAGGCTTTGCAAAGAAAACATGTCTTCATTCTTAGTTTCCTACAAATTTGCTGCTTCCAGACTATTTCCGTCTTAACCATATACATCTGTTTTGTCCTCACAGCATGTTTACTTCACTTTCAACATATATTTAGGTGCTGATTACATTGTTTTTTGTTTCTACCTGGTTCAAGCTAACATTTACTAATAGCTTCTACGTTTTTTGATACTATCAGGCACTCAATGATTGAATAATGCACACCCACAATGGGTAAGGTAAGGCACTGTGCTTTAGTCTTCAATGCTAATGTTGTCTAGAAACACCATTTGGGGCTGGGTGGTGGTGCACCTGTTTGAGCGTACATGTTACAATGTGCAAGGACCCAGGTTTGAGTCCCCTGTCTTCACCACAGGGAGAAAGCTTAACAGGTGGTGAAGCAGTGATGCAGGTGTCTCTCTTTCTGTCTCTCTTCCTCTCTATCACCCCCTTCCCTCTTGATTTCTGACTGTCTCTATCCAATACATAAAGAAAGATAATTTTTTAAAAAATAGAAACACCATTACAGACACATCGGACAGATAATCTGGGTACTGCATATTTTAGTCAAATTGACATAAAGTTAGCTATCATATATTGCTGTTTATATATAGATTTCTGGGTTCCCTAGGCTTGACCTTAATTCCCATTTAACATCACCACATAGTTGTATACATAAAATCTTTGTATTTGTTTGCTAACACTGTAGAAAATTAAGTTGACTGATTTGATTTAAATGCACAACATAAAGAGTAAGATTTAATTGTATCCTCTGTGACACTTGATCACCAAAATCCAGTGTTGATAGACTTTGGAATACAATGTACTTGAACACAATTTTCTGACTAGAAGAGCTAGTTTCCTAATGTCAGCATTAAATGCAGACAACATGAGTTGGGACATTAATAAAGTTTAACTAATTAGCTAGGGTACCAGAACTTACTACAAATTTAGCTCAAATGCTTTCCAGAAATTATCTCTTATTAAAAATGACAGATGTTTGTCATTTGTATTGAAGAAATGCACAAAGTTTTAAGCAAATAACAGTTTTCTAGATATATCACACTGTGTATTACTTGGCAATAGTTTAGTAATGGGGCCATAGGATAATATGTAAATTATGTCTGGCCTATGCTTCACCTACTTTTATGCGGATATTTGTTCTAATTTTTAATTTAGCTACTGTGGAATTAATCAGTACTAGCCAACATAGAGAAAGTCATTGCAGTAATTTAGAAGACGTATATTTTAGATAACTTCCAAAGTTACTAAAAAGAAATACTCTGTACATAGGAGGACATGAGAACAGTTGTTTCTTGAAAGAACAAAGGGAAAATAGAGAGGGAGGGAGGGTTGGCCTGTAATCAGTATTATATGGTTTTTTTCTTAAGAAAGGTAAAGTCTCTCTCTCTCTCTTTCTCTTTCTCTCTTTCTCTCTCTCACTCGCCTCTCATTCTCTCTCTCTCTCTCTCTCGTTTCATTATTTTTTATTTTAACCAGAGCACTGCTCATATGGTGGTGCATGGGATTGAACCTGGGACTTCAGAGCCTCAGGCATGAGAGTCTCTGCATAACTGTAATGCTATCTACCCCCGCACCTGTTTTTCCTTTTTTTGAGAACCCTTATGCATTCATTTATAGGGTGGATGCATTTTTGAATTATTTATTGGATAGAGACAGAGAAGGGGAGATAGAGAGGGAAAGAGGCTAAGAGACCTTTACCACTCGTGAAGCTTTTTCTCTTGTGGGGACTGGAGGCTTGAACCCAGGCCAGACCCTTGTGCACTGATAACAATGCTTAACCAGGTGTGCCACGCCTGGCCCTGTTAAAAACTCCCACAGGATATCAGGAGACTGCAGCCAAAGTTAGTGAAGATGAAAGGAGCTTTATTATGCACGGACCAAGAATCCAGATTGCTCTGGGATTCTCAGTGCAGTGAATATCAAGGCTTGGGTCTCAGAATTTATACCCTCAGGCAGTGGCTTGAAGCAAGCTCAAGGTACAGAAGCAGGTGTGCATGTGTGATTAGCTATTTAGCCTTCCCATAATTGGCTTTTTTCTATCCAGATGTAGCCACCCTGATCTTTGGTTAGGCAGGCGTTCACTTCAGACCACAGTTACCACCCAAAGCATGTTAACCTAGAGTGGAGGAGTAGGTTTTGCTCCTCTCCTGGTAACCTGGGTACTGGGGCCAACTTCTTATCTATGGGGCTCACACTTCACAGCATATTTCATTTTAAAACCGTGTGTCACTGCTCCTGGGGGCCATATTTTCCCATTGTTATTGTTGCTGTTGCTCCTGTTGTTGGACAGGACTGAGAGAGAGGAGGGGAAGACAGTGAGAGGGAAAGAAAGACACCTGCAGACCTGCTTCACCACTTGTAAAGCAACCCCCCTGCAGGAGGGCAGGCGGGGGCTTTAACCAGGATCCTTCTGCACTGTGGTGCGTGCACTCAACCAGGCGCACCACCACCTGGTCCCTTGTTTTTTTTTTTTTTTTTTTTTTTTTTTTTTACCAGAGCACTGCTCAGCTCTGCCTTATGGTAGGGGGGTGCGGGGGCGGGGATGGAACCTGGGATTTCAGAGCCTCAGGCAAGAGAGTTTCTTTGCATAACCATTATGCTACTTAACTGTAAAACATTCTTAAAAAAAATTCTTTATGGAAGTACTCAAACTAAATATATTTCTTAGATAACCACTTCAAATATAGATACTCTAGAGAGAGAGAGAGAGGGAGAGAGAGATAATCTAGAGAGAGAGAGAGAGAGTGCACAAAGGGAAAATATAGGTAATTCAAGTGTTTGTGAAATTACATTAAGAGTAACCTGGGACTGGGGAGATATCATAATAAGCCTTTTCTTCTTCTTCTTCTAGCATTTGCCCTTCTTCCGTAGCCAGTCAACAGCGTCAGGTTGAGCCTGATGTAAAGTTTCGAGACCTCCTTTGAATCTGGAGAGGTGGCAGTCGTTGACTATGTGGGTCATAGTCTGTCTGTAGCCGCAGGGGCAGTTCGGGTCGTCTCTGGCTCCCCAGCGATGGAACATAGCGGCGCACCGGCCATGGCCTGTTCGATAGCGATTGAGGAGGGCCCAATCATAACGTGCTAGGTCAAAACCGGGTTGATGCTTGCAGGGGTCTGTGATGAGGTGTTTGTTCTTTACCTCAGCTGACTGCCAACTCTGTTTCCAAGAGTCTGGAACAGAGAAGTTCAGTGTAGGCGTAGGGGACCAGATTGGGTGACGAGACGTCAAGCGTTGAATAGGGTGGGCGAAGATATCCACGTATATTGGCAGGTCCGGTCGAGCATAGACGTGGGAAATGAACTTAGATGATGCCGCATCCCGACGAATAAGCCTTTTATACCTGAGGCAGCAAAGACCTTAGGTTCAAACCCTAGTACCACTATAATCTAGAGCTGATCAGTGCTCTGGTTAAATAAATCCAGATACAGGCACAGGTACAAATGGCTGAATTGGGGAAAGCTGAGCATGCAATATAAGAGTTGGGTCACTGCTACTTTTATTTTAAAGATCTTAGCATTATTTTTTTTTTTTGGTGATTCACATACAAATTTTAATCGCAAAAAGAAAATATTTTAGTTATCCCATTTTACCAACTATTTTTAAGTCCCTTTTTCCATTGACCACTGAGTTTTGAAATTCATTTTCTCTTCTCTCTACAGAAAAACAGCCAAGTTTCCTAAAAGCATCTCCAAGAATGGTCATCCAATGATGTTGCTCTTGATTGAAACCTAATCTTTTATTTTTTATTTTATTTTATTTTATTGACTGCAGGGTTATTGCTGGGGCTTGGTGCCTGCACCACAAATCCACTGCTCCTGGAGGCCATTTTTTCCCATTTTTGTTGCCCTTGTTGTCATTATTGTTATTGTTGCAATTGTTGTTGCTGTTGGATAGAACAGAGAGAAATTGAGAGAGGAGGGGAGACAAAGAGGGGGGAAAGAGAGACACCTGCTTTACTGCTTGTGGTATGACCCCCCTGCAGGTGGGGAGCCAGGGGCTCGAACTGGGATTCTTGTGCCAGTCCTTGCGCTCCGTGCCATGTGTGCTCAACCCACTGCAATACTGCCTGAACCCCTGAAACCAATTTTTTTTTATTTACAAAAAATAAACACTAACAAATCCATAGGATAAAAGACGTACAATTCCACACAATTCCCACCACCAGAACTCCATATCTGTCCCCTCCCCTAATAGCTTTCCTATTCTTTAACCCTCTGGGAGTATGGACCCAAGGTCATTGTGGGATGCAGAAGATTGAAAGTCTGGCTTCTGTAATTGCTTCCCCACTGAACATGGGCATTGACTGTGGGATCCATTCTCCCAGTCTGCCTCTCTCTTTCCCTAGTGGGGCGGGGTTTTGGGGAATCCAAGCTCCAGGACACATTGGCAGGGTTATCTGTCCAGGGAAGTCTGGTTGCATCCTGCTAGCATCTGGAACCTGGTGGCTGAAAAGAGAGTTAACATACAAAGCCAAACAAATTGTTGACTAATTATGAACCTAAAAGCTTTAATAGTGCAGATGAAGAGTGGGGGGGGGTCTCCATTTTTTTTAGATAGCTAGTAGGCATATTTAGTTATATTCCAAAGGGCCTGTGGCATAGTGTTTTCTTTATTAAACAATGTAAATAAGGCCAAATATTGTCAGTCTTGTCGCAATGGAAGAGACTCAGGTATCTTCCCCATCCTGTCTGGGTCATAATGGTGTGTTTCACAAAGAATTGTAGAGGGCCTGATCAGGTATTACATACTTTATTTTGGAAAATGAAAAGACACATACAGACATAGGCAGGCCATTTGGACAAAATGTCAACTAGTTGATAGTTTGGCTCTTTTATTCTAAACTATTTACCTAGAATCAATTTTGTATGGGCCTGTTTTTTTTTTTTTTTTTTTTGTTCCTCCAGGGTTATTGCTGGGCTCGGTGCCTACACCATGAATCCACCGCTCCTGGAGGCCATTTCTCCCCCTTTTTGTTGCCCTTGTTGGTATGGGCCTGTTTAAATGTCCTGATACAAGGAGTACTATGTAGCTGTTAAGTAATAAGGTCATCTCCTTTTCTATATTGTGGTCAGAACTTGAAGATAGCTTGCTGAGTGAGACAAGCCAGAAAGAGAAGGACCAGTCTGAATGATCTCTTATAGCCAGGACTTGAGAATAACAGATAGGTAGGGAGGACATAAGGTGAAACTCAGACTGAATATGTTGTATTGCACCAAAGCAAGGGAAAGAAGGGAAAGGACAGGATGAAGGAACACTGGGGTTTTGATGAGTCTCCAAGACAATGATCAAAGGAATATGATAGGCTGACCTATGTGTTAAAACCTATACTATAAACCATTACCCCCTAATAATTTTTTGAAAGGTACATTTAGAATAAAAACTACATATTTTCTAAAATATCTTGAACCAAATATTTTGTTAATAGCAAATAAGCTGTAAATTCACTTAAAGACATTTTTGTGAATTTTATTTATTTTTTTATTTCTTTATTAGGGATTGATGTTTTACAGTCAGCAGTAAATACAATATTTTGTACATGCATAGCATCTCCCAGGCATTTCCACATTACTGAAGTGTTCTGCTTAGAATATTGTAGGGTGGCTAATAAGTATTTTCCACGTAAAATACTATCACAGGAAGATTTAAATAGTATTGGGAGCTGGGATATGTGAGTTTAGCTTTTTAGCTTTGCAATTAAAATACTGCATTTATATGCTTTAATGGAAGCTTAATATACTATATTCTGCCTATGCTTACCTAGACATATGTATAAATCTTTTTTATTTGACTTAATAATAGTTTAAAATATCATAACATTTACAAAGTGTATAGTTACATACCTCTCCCACCAACACAATCCCAATAATCTTAAACCCACCCGTCTTCCCGTCTTGACTCTTCCCCCTTCCCTGCCCCAGGGATAGACACCATAGTTTTCACAAAAAAATTGTAACAGTTTAACTTCTTATTTATTTTTCTTTAATTTTTAAAATTTTTAAATATTTATTTATTTATTCCTTTTTGTTGCCCTTGTTGTTTTATTGTTGTAGTTATTATTGTTGCTACTGATATCATCATTGTTGGATAGGACAGAGAGAAATGGAGAGAGGAAGGGGAGACAGAAAGGGAGAGAAAGGCACCTGCAGACCTGCTTCACTGCTTGTAAGGTGACTCCCCTGCAGGAGGGGATCCTTATGCAGGTCCTTGCACTTTGTGCCACTTGCACTTAACCCCTGCACTACCGCCCAACTCCCTTCTTAATTCTTTTTAACTTTACTTTTAATTCTTTATTTATTGGATAGAGACAGCCAGAAATCGAGAGGGAAGGGGGAGATAGGAAGAGGGTGAGAGAGAGGCAGAAAGCCACCTGCAACACTGCTTCACTATTTGCAAAGCGTTCCCCCTGCAGCTGTGGACCAGGGGCGTGAACCTGGGTCCTTGCACATTATAACGTGCACTCAACCAGGTGTGCCACCATTTGGCCCTTATTTCTTTTTAACAAGCTTATATGTTTTAGTTCTTTATATATGCATACATGAGCAAAACATCCTTTAATCATACTTCAGAAACATGTTTGTCATTTGGTAAAAGATAGAAGCTATAGCAACAACAATCTTTGAACACAAATACCAAATTAAAACCTCAAGGTATATATAAAAAGTACTGGGGGCCAGGTTGTGGCACACTGGGTTGGGCGCACATGTTACAAAGCTCAAGGATCTGGATTCAAACCCCTAGTCCCCACCTGCAGGGGGAAAGCTTTGCAAGTGGTGAAGCAGTGCTGCCGATGTTTCTGTCTCCCTCTCTATCATTCCCTTCCCTCTCAATTTATGACTGTCTCTATGTAATAAATAAATAAAGATACTTTAAAAAGTATGAGAAAGCAAACAAAAAAAGATATAAGATAGATTGAGAGGTACAAGAGATAAAGTGACATCATTTAAAAAGACAAAGTACTGTAGCATGCAAATGTGTTATATATGGAAGTACTACATATAATTTATATATACATTTGTCACATACAAATACTTCTGTGTCTTTGTAATTCTTCTTATCTCAGTACTCTCTGCTTAAACATCCTCTATCCATTTCTCCCTTTCCTTTCATACTGAAAGTGGTTTCATATTTCTATGGCTTGCATTTCTAGGTTTGCTTTGCTGTGTATCACCTTATTGAATGTTAAATATTCCTTGTTTCCTTGTTCATGGAACTCCTTTCAGTAATTCTTGCAACAAAAATCAGGCAATGACAAACTCCATTAGTTTTTGTATGCCTGATACTGTTTTGATTGTTCCTTTTATTGGAATGATAGTCTTAGAGGGTAGAATATGCATGGCTGCTAGTTATGGTCTTTTAAAACCTTGATTATACCATTCCACTCTCTCCAGGCCTCCCTGTTTCTTACAGAAAAATATGATGCCATGCCTGACTATGCTGCTTTTATAAGTCACTTTCCTTTTTTCCCTGGTAGCTTGTGATTTTTTTCCTTTATCCTTGACTTTTGATAATTTCACAATGATATGTTTTGGTGTAGATCTACATAGGGTTAGAAATTTGGGAGTCCTTTCTGCTTGCTGAACACCTGTAACATAATATTCCAGATTTGGAAAATGTTCTGCTGTTAATTCTTTGAATATCATTTCTGCTTCATTCATACTGTGCTTTCCTGAGACCTCTAAAATTTGCTTTTCTAATGTATTTTTCAAACTTTCTTCATTTTACTAGGACCCTCCTTCTACTTTGAAGTCAAAGAATGTGGCTAGTTAGCCGTCTGTTTCTGTGCTGGTAAATCTACTTCTTTGACTTGCTATTTGAGCCTGGAATACATTCAATGTGTCCTACACATCACACATCCTGTAACTCTGTTTTCAAGTTTTTCCATTTTCCTACCAAGTGACTCTTTGAAGTCATGTATTTCTTTCTTAATTCATTTCTCCATATTAAATTGAGAGTATTCTATTTCTTCAAATTTCCTAATAATGTGTTTCCAAAGTTATTTCTCTGAGCGCTCTTCTGGATTCACATCAAGTTTCTGGCCATAATCTTGGCTTTGCAGAACCAATATTTGCCCAGTTTTATCCCATCTGTTTTAGTTTCTGTTGTTGGCCACATGTAATGCTTGGTTTTGTTTTGTATTTGAATTGTGTACAGAAAAAAATAAGCTAGTACTGTGGTGATTGATGTCTCTTAAGCAGAGTGCTTAGTCTGGAGGACAGAGGTAGGGTTTTCAGAACACACACACCCCACCCCCACCCCACATGATTCCTGGAGGTTGGAACTCTGCTGCAGGGCAGTATGACTTCAGTCACCTTAGAATTTGAGAGGCTTCCTTGATGCCAAGGGTAGAGACTTAACTTCCCTATTTCCAATGAATAATTCCCTGAGTTTTGTTCAAGAGCCTGTGGCTTTTACACCTCTAGACAGTGCTCTTCAGCTCCTTTTTAGGCTGCTTGTTCCCTAAGTGGTTCCATGTGGGCCCTTTAAATCTACCAAGTGGATGTGAAGCAATTGCAAATACTGCTCTTGATGGAAATGCAGAGCCTCCTTGAGTGCTTTGTTGTCTCACCTCTTGCTCCTGCTGCCAATGCACAGCCACCATCTATCAAATACTTAGGTTCCTTTCTTTACATTCTGACTGTTCTCTGATGAAATTCATTGTGTTATTCCGTTGTAACCTTTCTACTCTGGGGAAGAGCCAAATTTCTGTGACTAGAACCCTATAACTCTGCTATGTTGAAACTTATTTATTTACTTATTTGTTTTTTTTATCACTGCTCTACTCAGCTCTGGCATATGGTGGTACTTGGGATTGAAACTGGTATCTTTTAGTGCTTCAGGCATGAAAGTCTTTATGCATAGCCATTATGTAATCACACCTGTTCTTATGTGCATCTTTAAAAGTCCTGGAGGAAGATTTCCTCTTCAATTAAGCAGGTTTTGGGAAGAGGAAATCTTTTTTACAACTTCTCTTAGTTGTGTACTAGCTCAGATCATTCTTAATAACCTTCAAAATTTGGCGAGCATATAACCCTTTCTAAGTGATACAGTAGTGACTTATTGAAGAAATGTTTGTTTTAGTTTTGTGAACCGTAACTAGCAAAGTGGTGATCAATAACCATTTTTAATCCTTTATATGGTGCTAATCCAATCATTTCTATACAGTGACATTGCAGTCCTAGTATATGGTTTTGAGTTAGTGGGATAAATTGTCTCTTTTTGCTTTTTTTTTTCTTTACTTTTTGTCAGCTCAGCAGGGTATTATGACCCTTCAACTGTTGAACTCACTATGCCACATGCTCCCTCAAACATTCCCAGGCTAGTGTCTTTAAATTAGAACATGTTTACCATACCCAAGACCATTTTTATTTTTTATTTTTTATTTTTACTGGTTAGGACAGAGAGAAATTGAGAGGGAGGGGAAGACAGGGAGAGAGAAAAATACCTGCAGAACTGCTTGACTGCTTAAGAAGAGAAGCCCTTGCAGGTGGGGGCTTGAACCAGGATCCTTGCAAGGGTTTTTGTTCTGATTTGTACTATGTGTGCTTAATCCGATGCACCACCTGCCTGACCCCGACTTACTTATTTTCTTTAAGGATATTCTAGCATGGGTGTTCTTTAAAAACCTACCTTCTGCTGACGTCAGTGTATAGCTGGAGGTTAATCACTACTAGACTGAACTAAATGATCATTGGTCATGGGAACTGGCCTGGTAGACTGAGTGATTTAGTTATGGGCTTTAAGGACTCAACAAAAGTATAGGCAACCAACTGTATAAAATTCCCTAATTAAATTACAATGAAAAATGGACTTCTTTGTTTGGAACTTAATTTAATTCAACATGGCAATTATTCATATCCCAAAGGTACTCTGAGCATCCACTCTGTGCCAGGCACTATGCCAACTTGAGGATGGTAATATAAATGTCATTATGAGACTTAGAGCCAAATCAATAGTAAATGAGTCACCAGGCAGTTTTGATATGGTACATAAGACAAGCAGATGTGGGTGGGGGTAGATGTATATCCCAACTGAGGAAACACTGGAGAGTCAGGGGAAGACAAATCTAGTGTAAGCTGAAAAACTGAAAGATGGAAAAGAACCAACCAGTAAGAGGGTAGTAATGGGAAGTTTGTTGAGAAAATCAGTATATGAAAAGGGCAGATGCAAGTGTGTGTGTGTGTGTGTGTGTGTGTGTGTGTGTGTGTGTGTAAGAATTACAGTGATTTGGCATGGGGGATTCCAAAATGAGGGAACTTAGATTAAATTAAGCAGATAAACAGATCTAAGGCGTAGAGTAACTTGTTATTAATCATACAAACAATGATGTAATTTGTGTTGCAGCATTGAGACTAGATTAAGAAAAGAGGAAAGAGTCATGGCAGAAAGCAGATTTTAAAATAGAGATTCAGGTAAGAATCAATGCTAGTTTCAGACACTGTAGAACTGGAGAAAAGAATTTGAAGGCATCATGTTGAGTGAGACAGGCCAGAAAGAGAAATACTATACCAAATGATCTCACTTATAGGTGGAATTTAAGAATAAAGAAAATAAAGGAGGATATAAGGTGAAATTTGGACAGGATGTGGTGAATTGCTCCAAAGCAAAGGACTCTGGAGAAGGTGGGAAGGGAATGGATGAAAGATATTTGGGTTCTGTTGAGTCTCCTAGACACCAGTAAAGGGGAGATGAGAGGCTGTGCTTATATGTTAAAGGTGACTGTAAATCATTAACCACCCAATAAAATAGAAAAAGAGCTGTCTTTCAGGAGAACACCTCACTTTCCACTCCCATAGCTTCTGGGGGAGGGGGAATTGAAGAAAAATAGAATGATTTTGTGAAGAATAAGAGATATTGGTAATATAGAAAGGATACAATGATGGCATCCATGTTTTTGGTGTGGGCAGTTTGACATAATTAAAATAAGAGTCATAGCAGAAAGAAGTCTTGATGTGTTTTATTTCAAAAGTACAGCATCGGAAGCTCCTGTGAACTCAATAAGTGCACTGTATACTAAGTAGCTGGTTCGAAAAACTAATGTAGTTTGCAGATATTGGGACAAGTAATAGACTTAAGGAGTACAAACATCAATGAATAATTAAATCAGGGGAGCTGTTGACTTCTTCGAGAAAGTAAGAGAAGATGGAAGTTTATACTTAAAAGCTTGAGAAATAAGAGTTTGTAAAGGGAATTCTTGCCCAGTACACTGAACATCAATTTTAATTATGAAGGTATAGTTGTGGCCTTTTAACTATTTCTAACTACACCACAGGCAAGTACTTTGATTGCTCTCATTTCATTTTTCTAATTCATACCAGCTGGAATCTTGACTTCCACCTACTTCATAAGGTTATGTGATAAGCACAATAAAGACTTAAGATTGTCCATGCCTTATGCCGTGGGAATCTGTGAATATGTTAGGTTACAAGGACAAGGAAAATAAAAAGTGTGGATAGAATTAATTAAAGTTTTTAATCAGCTGACATAAAAATAGGAAGCATATGAGGGAGTCGGGCGGTGGCGCAGCGGGTTAAGCGCACGTGGCGCAAATCGTCAGGACCTGCGTAAGGATCCCAGTTCGAGCCCCCGGCTCCCCACCTGCAGGGGAGTCGCTTCACAAGCGGTGAAGCAGGTCTGCAGGTGTCTGTCTTTCTCTCCTCTCTGTCTTCCCCTCCTCTCTCCATTTCTCTCTGTCCTATCCAACAACAACAACATTAATAACCACAACAATGTTAAACAACAAGGGCAACAAAAAAGGAAAATAAATAAATAAACTTAATTTAAAAAAAAATAGGAAGCATATCCTGGAAGGTTTAATGTCAAGTTGCCAGAAAAGTCATGATGTATATTTGCATAGGTAACATTGAGAAAGATGTAATCACTTTTCAAACAACCCAATATAATCACAAGGGTCCTTAAATGTAGAAGCAAAGGAGAAAGAATCAATGAGATATGGCATGAAAAGAACTTGCCTTATGTTAATGACATTGAAGATGGAGAAATAGGGAGTCAGGCGGTAGCACAGCGGGTTAAGTGCATGTGGCGCAAAGTGCAAGGACCGGCTAAGAATTCCGGTTCAAGCCCCTGGCTCCCCACCTACAGGGGCATTGCTTCACAGGTGGTGAAGCAGGTCTGTAGGTGTCTATCTTTCTCTCCCTCTCTCTGTCTTCCCCTCCTCTCTCCATTTCTCTCTGTCCTATCCAACGACGACGACAACAATAATAACTACAACAATAAAACAACTAGGGCAACAAAAGGAAATAAATATTAAAAAAAAAAAGATGGAGAAATAACCATGTGCCAGTGGATGTTGGCCACCATTATTAGCTAGAAAGACAAAAACAAAAACAGTAAACAAAACAATTTGCCCCTTACGATTCCTGAAAGAATGCAAATTGTTGACACTTTGATTTTACTTTACTGAAATCCATTTAGCTCTCTGAACTCTAGAATTTGACAGGAGTAAATATGTGTTATTTTAATCTCTTACGCCTGTGGTATAACAGCAGTAGAACAGTAATACAAGTGTTCAGGGCTGAAAAATGCTGTAGAGGTTGTGGGGACAAAGCAGCCCTCCTGCACTGGTGGTGGGAATGAATGTAAATTGATCCAACCCTTGTGGAGAACAGTCTGGAGAACTCTCAGAAGGCTAGAAATAGACCTTCCCTAGCACCCTGCAGTTCCTCTTCTGGAGATATATTCTTTTTTTTTTTTTTTAAATTTTTTATTTAAGAAAGGATTAGTGAACAAAAGCATAAGGTAGGAGGGGTACAACTCCACACAATTCCCACCACCCAATCCCCATAACCCACCCTCTCCCATGATAGCCTTCCCATTCTCTAGCCCTCTGGAAGCATGGACCCAGGGTCGTTGAGGGTTGCAGAAGGTAGAGGGTCTGGCTTCTGTAATTGCTTCCCCGCTGAACATGGGCGTTGACTGGTCGGTCCATACTCCCAGTCTGCCTCTCTCTTTCCCTAGTAAGGTGTGTCTCTGGGGAATCTGAGCTCCAGGACACATTGGTGGGGTCTTCAATCCAGGGAAGCCTAGCCAGCATCCTGGTGGCATCTGGAACCTGGTGATTGAAAAGAGAGTTAACATACAAAGCCAAACAATTTGTTGAGCAATCATGGATCCCAAGTTTGGAATAGTGGAGAGGAAGTGTTAGGGAGGTACTCACTGCAAACTCTAGTGTAATCCTGCTTTCAGGTATATATTTTGCAGTAGTTTATGGATACGTGTGCACATACGTTCTCTCTCACAGAAACTGGTGTATGTCTAGGTTATGGGACTTTGTTAGAAAGTGAACTACCTGAGATGAAATTAGAGTGTACTATAAAAGGAAAGGTCTCACCCAAGTAATGAAGCTGAAGGGTTGTCATTCCACACGTGAAGTCTCTGGATACAGTCTGAGGTGAAGCATGTTGAGATGGCAATCGTTGCTTTGGTTAGGTTGTGATCGGCGGATGCAATATTATTTGGTATGGATTGGGAGATGCATACGGGAAAGTGAGCCCTATCCAAGGGTGCCAGGACTGGGGGAAGTAGGGGCTCTATAGTGAAGATGTGAGGTTCCTGCTGTCTTAGGGTTCAAAAAGACAATCAATAGTTAATATTATCATCACATTATTTGTTAATTGGGTTAACTTTGAAAAGTTCCTTTGTTATGGTTTGCTGTACAGTACCCAGTATCTTGTATATAGCTGTGCTATTGGAAGCTTCTAATCTACTTGGTCTAGGCTTTTGAGAGAGTCCGCATATCAAACACGTAGCCTATCTATTAAAAAGATTCAGTTTGTCTTTTGAGAACCTTTGAGACATACAATTGATTTCCCCCTCTCATATTAATTAACTACTGATTTATATGTCTACATTTTGCTAGGAGTGTACATAAACACCATTCCCATCACCAAAGGACCGTGACCCATCCCTCCTGCCCACTCCCACCCCCCACTGGCCCAGGAAGCTACATGTCTACCCCTCACCACTGGGTTTTTACTTTGGTGCCCTACTTACAATTTGATCAGGTCCTGCTTTTAGTTTCCCTTTCAGATCTTCTAAATCAGCTTCTGTTGATGAGTGGGATCATCCCATACTCATCTTTAACTTTCTGACTTAGTTCACTTAACATAATTCCTTCTAGCTCTGTCCAAGATGGGTCAGAGAAGGTGGGTTCATTGTTCTTGATAGCTGCATAGTATTCCATTGTGTATATATACCACAGCTTTCTCAGCCATTCATCTGTTGTTGGGCACCTGGGTTGCTTCCAGGTTTTAGCTATTATGAATTGTGCTGCTATGAACATAGGAGTACACACCTCTTTTTGGTTGGGTGTTATGGAGTCCTTGGGGTATAACCCCAGGAGAGGAATTATTGGGTCATATGGAAGGTCCATGTCTAGCCTTCTGAGAGTTTTCCAGACTGCTCTCCACAGAGGCTGTACCAATTTATATTCCCACCAGCAATGTAAAAGGGTTCCTCTGTCCCCACATCCTCTCCAGCATTTGTTGCTGCTGTCCTTTTTGATGTATGCCATTCTTACAGGAGTGAGGTGGTATCTTAGTGTTGTCTTAATTTGCATTTCTCTGACAATCAGTGACCTAGAGCAGTTTTTCATATGTTTGTTAGCCTTTTGGATCTCCTCTGTGGTGAATGTTTTGTTCATTTCCTCTGCCCATTTTTGGATGGGGTCATTTGCTTTTTTGCGGCTAAGTTTGCTGAGCTCTTTATATATTTTGGTGATTAGTTTCTTGTCTGATGTCTGGCATGTGAAGATCTTTTCCCATTCTGTGAGGGGTCTCTCTGTTTGTTTAATAGTTTCTTTGGATGTGCAGAAGCTTTTCAATTTGATGTAGTCCCATTGGTTTGTTTCTGCTTTGGTCTTCCTTGCAATTGGGTTTGATTCATCAAAGATGTCCTTGAGGTGTAGATGGGAAAGTGTTTTACCAATGTTTTCCTCTAAGTATTTGATTGTTTCTGGTCTGACATCTAGGTCTTTGATCCATTTGGAGTTGATTTTTGTTTCTGGTGAGATAAAGTGGTTCAATTTCATTCTTCTGCATGTTTCAACCCAGTTTTCCCAGCACCATTTATTGAAGAGAGCCTCCTTCTTCCATTTAATGCTTTGGGCCCCTTATCAAAGATTAGATGCTCATAGGTGTTGGGATTTACTTCTGGGCTTTCAATTCTGTTCCACTGGTCTGTGTGCCTATTTTTGTTCCAGTACCATGCTGTTTTGATGATGATGGCTTTATAATATAGTTTAAGGTCTGGGAGTGTGATGCCTCCATTTCTGTTTCTTTTCCTCAAGATGGTTTTGGCAATTCTAGGTGTTTTCAGGTTCCAGATAAATGATTGTAGTGTTTGTTCTATTCTCTTAAAGAAGCTTGGTGGAACTTTGATGGGTATTGCATTAAATTTGTATATGACTCTGGGGAGAATGTTCATTTTGATGATATTTATTCTTCCAATCCATGAGCATGGGATGTCTTTCCATTTCTTGGTATCAGTTTCTATCTCCTTGAGTAGTGACTCATAGTTTTCAGCATACAAGTCTTTCACTTCTTTGGTCAACTTTATTCCTAGGTATTTGATTGATTTTGCTGAAACAGTAAATGGGAGTGATTTCTGGATGTCTTCTTCTTCAGATTTAGTGTTTGCATAAAGAAATGCCACTGATTTTTGTACATTGATTTGTAGCCTGATACCTTGCTATATTGCCTAACAACTTCCAGTAATTTTCTACTGGATTCTTTAGGTCTTTCTATGTATACTATCATATCATCTGCAAATAGTGAGAGATTGACTTCTTCCCTTCCAATCTGTATCCCTTTGATTTCTTTCTCTTGCCTGATTGCTATGGCAAGAACTTCCAATACTATGTTGAAGAGTAACGGTGACAGTGGACAGCCCTGTCTAGTCCCTGATCTGAGGGGGAATGCTTTCAGCTTCTCTCCAGTGAGTATGATGTTGGCTGTAGGTTTGCTATATATAGACTCCACTATCTTGAGGAATTTCCCATCTATTACCATTTTTTGTAGAGTTTTGAGCATGAATGGGTGTTGGATTTTGTCAAAGGCTTTCTCTGCATCTATTGAGATAATCATGTGGTTTTTGGCTTTGCTTTTATTGATGTGATGAATGACATTGATTGATTTACGGATGTTGAACCAGCCTTGCATTCCTGGGATGAATCCCACTTGGTCATGATGAACAATCTTTTTGATGTGTTGCTGTATCTGGTTGGCCAAGATCTTGTTTAATATTTTGGCATCTATGTTCATCAGAGATATTGGTCTGTAGTTTTCCTTTTTTGTTCTGTCCCTATCAGCTTTTGGTATCAGGGTGATGTTGGCTTCATAAAAGGTGGAAGGGAGTATTCCGGTTTCTTCAATCTTATGAAATAGCTTAAGAAGTATGGGTATTAACTGTTTCCTGAAAGTTTTGTAGAATTCGTTTGTGAAGCCATCTGGTCCAGGACTTTTGTTGTTGGGGAGATTCTTAATAACGGTTTCAATTTCTTTGTCTGTGATTGGTGCATTTAGATTTTGTAGTTCTTCTTGGTTCAGTTTTGGAAGTGCATAGGTTTCTAGGAATTGTTCCATTTCTTCCAGATTCTCTAGCTTGGTGGCATATAGTTCTTTATAGAAGTTTCGCAGAATTCTCTGGATGTCTGTGGTGTCAGTTGTGATATCTCCTGTATCGTTTACAATTCTATTAATTTGAGTCTTCTCTCTTTTTTTTTTTGGTGAGTCTGGCTAGGGGTTTGTCAATTTTGTTTAATCTTTCAAAGAACCAACATTTGGCTTCATTGATCTTTTGTATGGTTCTTTTATTTTCGATGTTGTTTATTTCTGCTCTAACTTTAGTGATTTCTGTCCTTCTGGTTGCTTTAGGGTTCCTTTGTTCCTCTTCCTCTAAGTCCTTGAGGTGTGTAGTAAGTTCGTTCATTTGGGCTTCTTCTTGGTGTTTAATATGTGATTGTATAGCTATAAGTTTCCCTCTCAGTACTGCTTTAGCTGTGTCCCAAATATTTTGATAGGTTGTGTCTTCATTTTCATTAGTTTCCAGGAACATTTGAATTTCCTGTTTGAGTGAGTGTCTGACCCAGTGGTTCTTAAGGAGCATGTTGTTTAGTTTCCAAATTCTATGTCTTTTAATAATTTTCCGTTTGTTGTTAAAAGTTAGTTTTACTCCACTGTGGTCTGAGAAGATACTTGGGATGATTTCAATGCTCTTGAATTTATTGATGCTGTCTTTGTGGCCTAACATGTGGTCTATCCTTGAGTATGTGTTATGTGGATTTGAAAAGAAGGTGTATTCCAGTTTTTTGGGGTGGAGGAGTCTGAAAATGTCCAAGAGGTCTAGTCTGTCAATCTCTTCATTCAATTCTCTTGTATCTTTATTGGTTCTCTGCTTTGTTGATCTGTCTAAGTGTGAGAGTGGGGTATTGAAGTCTCCCACTATTATTGTATTACTATTGATGTATTTTTGAAATTCTTTCAATAGGTGTTTAATGTATTTAGATGGTCCCTCGTTGGGTGCATAGATGTTAATAATTGTTAAGTCTTCTTGGCTGATTGATCCTCTAATCATTATGTAATGTCCTTGCCTATCTTTTATTACTTTATTTAATTTAAAATCTATCGTGTCTGAGATGAGAATGGCTGTTCCTGCCCTTTTTTGTGGACCGTTAGCCTGTATGATAGTTTTCCATCCTTTCACTTTAAGTCTGTGTTTATCTTGTTGTGACAGATGTGATTCTTGCAAGCAGCATATGGTTGGGTTATGTTTTCTGATCCATCCCCCCACCCTGTGCCTTTTGATGGGTGAGTTTAAGCCATTGACATTTATTGATATTATGGATTTAATGTATTGTAGTGCCATTGTTCTAAAAAACAATTTGTTTACTCTGATATATTACAAGTATTATAGTGATGTTCTTGTTTATAAGAGGTCTTTTAGTACCTCTTTCAGGGCCGGCTTGGTGATAGTTGCCTCCTTTAACTGTTGTTTGTCTAAGAAGGTTTTGATCCCTCCATCTAGCTTGAATGAAAGTCTAGCAGGATATATAATCCTTGGTTGAAACCCTTTTTCATTCAGGGCTCGATAGATATCTTGCCACTCCCTTCTGGCTTTTAGAGTTTGAGTTGAGAAATCTGCAGAAAGTCTTATGGGTTTTCCCCTGTATGTGACTTTTTGTTTCTCTCTTGCAGCCTTTAGGATCCTTTCTTTATCCTTACTTCTTCTCATTGTGACTATATGTGTCTTGGTGTTTTCAGGTCTGGGTTGATTCTGTTTGGTACTCTCTGGGCCTCTTGCACCTTGATATCCTTTCTGTTATTCAGGTCTGGGAAGTTTTCTTGTATTATTTCCTCTAGAATGTTTGCTTCCCCTTCCTCTCTTTCTTCCTCTGGCAGGCCAATTATACGAATGTTACTTCTTTTGAGATCATCCCATATGTCTCTGTTGTTGTTTTCAGTGTCTCTCAATCTCTTTTTAAGCTCTTTCACCTCTTTCTTTGTTTTCTCTAACTCATCCTCTGTCTGACTAATTCTGTTTTCTGCTTCTGTTAGTCTGCTTTCCCTTGCCTCAGCTTCTTTCTTCATTACAGCTATTTCAGCTTTCAGTTCTCTAAGTGTCTCAAGATAATCAGTATTTTCCTTGGGGGTCTCAACTGTTGTTTCCCTAATACTGCCATTTCTTTCCTCCAATGTTGTTTTCATTTCTGTGATTAATAAGTTTATTATTGCTTGCATACTTTTCTTATCTATGGTTACTTCTGACTGATTTGTGGTTTCTTCTGGGCTCTTGTCTTCATTCATTGGGGTAGCAGTTTTATTTGTTTTTAATCTACCCATTTTTTTTTTAAATTTATGTGTTTCTCTCTCTTTTTTTTTTTTTTAATGCTCTGTTGTTCCTCAGTTGTTGTGTTTTGAGCACAAGTAACACTGTACTAAATACCTTTATGACAATTGCACTCACCAACCTCCGGAATAACAGTAGCAACTGAAGTAAGTATTGAAGGAGTTTAATCGTTACCAGTTAGCCAAACAATTTCTCCAGTCCGTGAAAAAATAGTAACCAAATCCCAGTGAAGAAAGAGAAAAGGAAGAGAGGATAGCAAGAATAGACAGTTATGCAAATCTACTATCCAGTGTATATTCTAAGGGTAACAAGAGTGTAAAGGGAACTAGAGCAGAGATAGACACATAGAGAGTCCACTCTGGGTCAGATTTCTTCCCCAAAGTAAGTCACAAATTCAGAAAGGCAAAGAAGAAAGAAGTGTATGACAAGATTAAAAAAAAAAAAAAAAAAGAGAGAGAGAGATAAGAGAGAGAAAAAGGGAGAAGATAAGAAGAAGAGTTGTAATTAAAGAGCAGTGCGAGGAACTTCCCAAATGTGTATCAGTGAATTAAAAAAAAAAAAAAAAAAACCCTGTTTGTTGGTATGGGGTATCCTGCTAGTAGCTGGTCCCAGGCACTGCTTACGGGGGGGGGGGGGGGGGCGGCGGGAAGGATGTATGCTTGAAAATTAAAAGGAAGAAAAAAGAATTTTTTCCCCTACTCTAATTCTTAACCCAAATTAAGTTATAGACACATCCTTGGTATGACCGTTATGGCCCCTTATTGGCTGGCCTGCTAAAGGCAGAAAATCCTATTGTTTACACGAGATGTGTCCGGAGCTCAAAGGCTAGCCGCTTCTCAATCCGCCATCTTCCGGGAAACCCCGCCCTCCAGACTTTTTTAAAGGATTTCTCAAAAATGAAAACTAGCTCCAAGTCCTTTGATCCAATGAGAGCTATACTCAAGAAGTCTTTGGATCCACCCTCAGGGTCGCGGTGGACCCTGGCGACTCCCAAGAGGCAGCCCCCGAGCTAAAGTGCTCTCTCCGGGTCCTCTGCCCGCCACGCTCTGCAACCGGCGGAGGAGCCGCCTTCCCGGGCGGGCCGAGGACAATGCCCGGCGCACTCGCCTTGCCTGGCGCCGCCTGGGAATTCTGGCGCCCCGCTAGTCTGTGTCACCTTTGCTCTAATTGTTAACCCAAATTAAACTGTAATCACTTCTTTGGTGCCCCCCCCCTTATTGACTGGCCTGCTAAAGGCAGAAAATCCTACCGTTGCCGACGATGCTATCAGAGCACTTGCTGTTAGCGATTTCTCAGGCCGCCATCTTCCCACAATTCCCGCTGGAGATATATTCTAAGGAACCAATCACACCCATCCAAAAAGATCTATGTATAACTATGTTCATAGTAGCACAATTTGTAATAGCTAAAACCTGGAAGCAACCCAGGTGTCCAACAACAGATGAGTGGCAGAGCAAGTTGTGGTCTGTATACACAATGGAATACTACTCAGCTATTAAAAATGGTGATTTCATTTTATTCACCCCATCTTGGATGGAGGTTGAAGGAATCATGTTAAGTAAAATAAGTCATAAAGAGGGAGTTGGGTGGGTTAAACGCACATGGACCGGCCTAGGATCTCCGGCTCCCCACCTGCAAGGGGAGTTGCTTCACAGGGGGTGAAGCAGGTCTGCAGGTGTCTGTCTCTCCCCCTCTCTGTCTTCCCCTCCTCTCTCCATTTCTCTCTGTCCTATCCAACAAAGATGACATCAATAATTACAACAAGGGCAACAAAAGGGAATAAGTAAATAAATAAAAATATATATTTTTTAAAAAAGAAATGTCATAAAGAGAAGGATGAATATGTGATGATCTCACTCATAGAAGTTGAAAAAGACAACCATGTCACCAACCTGACTTGCCTGGACAGATGACCTCACCAATGTGTCCTGGAACCCCATCTTCCCAGAGCCCTATCCCACTAGGAAAATATAGAGACAAGTTGGGATTATGGATCCACCTGCTAACACTCATGTTCAGTGGGAAACCAATTACAGAAGGTAGACCTCCAGCCTCTGTAACCCCATAGAGGTCTTTGGTCCAAACTCCCAGAGGGATAAAGAATAGGGAACATTCCAATGGCGGGGAGGGGATATGGCACGCCGGTGGTGAGACCTGCATGGATTGTAACCCTCTTATCCCACAATCTTGTCAACCTTTATTAAATCAGCAATAATAAATTTTAAAAGTACAAGTTGAAAAACAAGAAAACACAAAATGGAACTTCAACTGGGTTGATGTATTGCATCAAAGTAAAAGAATCTGGGGTTGGGGGGGGGTTCTGGTCCTGGAACAGGATGTCAGAGTACCTAGAGGAGGTTGAATTGTTATATAGAAAATAGAAATGTTAGGACCAGATGGTGGCATACCTGGTTGGGACCCAGGTTCAAGCCCCCAATCCCCACCTACAGCAGAAAGCTTCATGAGTGATGAAGCAGGGTTGCAGGTGTCTCTCTGTCTCTCTCCCTCTCTATCTTCCCCCTCCCTCTCAATTTCTGGCTGTCTCTATCCAATAATAAATAAAGATAATAAAATATTAAAACAATAAAATAGAAATGTTATACATGTACAAACAAGTGTATTTTATTTTTTGTTACTGTATTTTATTGTTGACTGCAAACCATTAATCCTCCCAATAAAAAAATTAAAACAAGTGTTGAGGGGTTGATGAAATCAATTATGGTTTTGAAATGTTTTTAAAAACAGTAAATGGAGAGTTTGGTGGTGGTACACACAGGTGAGCACACATATTTCTATGGTCAAGGACCCAGGTTCAAGTCCCTGGTCCTCACCTATAGAAGAGAAGCTTCATGAGTAGTGATGCAATGCTGCAGGTGTCTTTTTCTCCCCCTCTATCTCTTTCTTCCCTATCAATTTCTCTCTATCCAAAATAAATAAAATAAAAAGACAAAAGATGGATATACAACAGACATGATCAATAGGCATGCTTCCACATTCACTACTAATTTCTTCTTCCTTTTAAAATTTAAATGTATTTATAAAATGGAAACACTGACAAGACCATAGAGTAAGAGGGTTACAGTTCCCAACACCAAAGCTCCATATCTCATCCCCTTCCCTGATAGCTTTCCTGTTCTTTACCCTGTGGGAATATGGACCCAGGGTAATTATGGGGTGCAGAAGGTGGAAGGTCTGGCTTCTGTAATTGCTTCCTCGCTGAATATGGGCCTTGACAGGTCAATTCATACCCCCCAGCCTATATCTCTCTTTCCCTAGTGGAGGCGGAGTCTGAGGAAGTGGGGCTCCAGGACACATTGGTGAGGTCATCTGTCCAGGGAAGTCTGGTTGGAATCATGGCAACATCTGGAACCTGGTGGCTGAAAAAGAGTTAACATACAAAGCCAAACAAATTGTTGATTAATCATGAACCTAAAGGCTGGAATATTGCAGATGAAGATTTGGGGTCTCTGTTTTGGAAATAGCTAGTAGGTCTATTTTAGGTATACTCCAAAAGGCCCATGACTTTATTAGTTTTTGCCTGAGCATGACATCTGATATGCAGGTGGACCCAAGTTATTGTCTGGGGAGATCGTGTCATGGCTGGAAAAAGGGCTAGAAAGCTGGATCAGTGAAGAGAGTAGCTCCCACCCATCAGAAAAATGTATAAATATTGTTGACTGTAAACCCCATCAATTTGATGTGATCTGGGGCCCATATTCAGCATAGGAGCCTATGTACCTCTATATCCCTGTAGGTCTGAACTTGCATTCTGTGGTCCTTAGTAGGAACATTCTGAGTTGCACCAGTTTCAGAACCCATCTTCTACCTCTTAGATAAGAGTATGTTATCCAACCCCCCTTCGGAGGATGGAACATTCTCTACCATTGTTGATCCACATTGAGGGCAAGGTCCTATGGGGTCCCCCAAAGGGGTCCATTATGTTGTTCCTGATGGAGATGGTCAGTGATAATGGAGAGAGGGATCTATTTGAGGTCTACGTTCATAGTATTTGTGTGGGAATTCCAGGACTCCCTGACTAGGGCCCCAGATGATGTGGTGGCCTGATTGCACCACTTATTTCTATGATATATATTGAGCACTTCATCTGTGTGAATTGTGCCAGGTGTAATTGGTTTTAAGCATAGACTCTTAAGCAGTTACTAACTAATGAAGGAAATGATAAGAAGATAAATTGTATTGAGAGATTTATGGAATGCCTGTAGTAACTGAAGACAGACTCTCTATCTTGAGATACCACTGTCTTCTTTCCACATGGCCAAGGCTTGAGTATATCTGCAACAGCCTGTGACTGAGTCTCAGTTGAGGTTGGACCTCATGCTATTGACTTCAAGAAGACAACAAAATTTTTAAGTCTGTGATGACTAACTTGTAGAGCATCCCTTTCTCCTTTTTTCCACTCCTAATTTAAACCATTTACTCCATTCACCAAAAATACAAATTTGATACACTTTAATAATTTTATTATATTTATTGATAAAGACAGAAAAATTGAGAAATAAGAGGGAATATAGAGAGGGAGAGAGAGAAATGTTGCATTGCTTCTCAACTTGAGAATCATAGACTTAAGGTCTTGAACCCTGCTCCTTGTACATGATAATGTGTGTGTTCTATGAGCGGTGTGCCACCCATCCACAATACCCATTAAAAAAAGAAACACTTTTAAAAATATATTTATTTATTCCCTTTTGTTGCCCTTGTTGTTTTTGTTGTTGTAGTTGTTGTTGTTATTGATGTCACCGTTGTTGGATAGCACAAAGAGAAATGGAGAGAGGAGGGTAAGACAGAGCGGGGAGAGAAAGATGGACACCTGCAGACCTGATTCACCACTTGTGAAGTGACTCCCCTACAGGTGGGGAGCCCGGGGCTTGAACTGGGATCCTTACTCCTGTCCTTGCCACATGCGCTGAACTTGCTGCGCTACCGCTCTACTCGCAAGAAACACTTTTTATTGGAGGATTACTAGTTTACAATTGATAGTAAAAAGACTTGTTGGTACATGTGTAAAATTTTTCTGTTTTCTGCAAAACTCTGTAAATACTGCCACTGCTCGCCCCCCCACACCGCCAGCCTAGGTTCTCCTCCACCATCATGTACCAGGACCCAAGATAGACACCTGCAGGACTGCTTCACTGCTCAGGAAGCATCCTCCTTTCAGTAGAGGAGTAGGGGCTCGAACCAGGGACTTTGCACATGGTGATATATGCATTTAACCAGGTGCACTGTTGCCCCATTTGCTCCCCCTCCCCCCATGAGTTTATTTTTGTTTGTCTTCCTTACAATTGGATTTGTATCATAGATGCCTATAAAATTTAGATGGAAAGAGTGCTGCTAATATGTAATATTTGATAGTTTTTGGTCTAACATTTAAGTCCTTGATCCATTTGGAGTATACTTTGGTGTGTGGTGAAATGTAGTGGTTTGCTTTCATTTCTTCTGTTCATTTCAACCCAGTTTTCCAAACACTGTTGGTTGAGGAGACTCTCTTTACTCTATTTAATAGTTTGGGCCCCCTTGTCAAAAGTTATATGTCCACAGGTTTGGGGGTTTATTTCTGGGCTCTCAGTTCTGTTCCGCTGGTCAGCATGCCTATTTTTATTTTAGTATCAGGCAATTCTGATTACAATTGTCCTGTAATATAGTTTGAGATCTGGGAGTCTGATCCTTCCAATTCTGTTCTTTTTCTCAAGATTGTTTGGATGAGTCTAGCTAATTTTTGGTTCCAGATAAACTTTTGTTCTATTATCTTTTTAAAATTGGTTGAGACCTTGATGAGAATTGCTTAAAATGTATATATGACTCTGGGTAAAATATTTATTTTGATAATATTCATTCTTCCCAACCATTAACATGGAATATCTTTCCACTTTTTAATGTGCTTTTTTTAAATTTCCCTGAATAGTGACTCATAGTTTTCAGTATACAAGTCTTTCATTTCTTTTTTATTATATTTTATTTATTTATTATTGGATTGAGAGAAATTAAGAAGGGAAGGGAGAAGTAGAGAGGGAAAGAGTGAGAAACCTGTAGTCCTGCTTCACCGCATGTGAAGCTTTCCACGTGCAGGTGGGGACCAGAGGCTTGAGCCTGGGTCCTAGTGCACTGTAACATGTATGTTTAACCAGGTGTGCCACTGCCAGGCCCCGTCTTTCATTTCTTTTTTTAAAATTAATTTATTTATTTAAGAAAGGAGACATTAACAAAATCACCGGATGGGGGGGTACAACTCCACAGAATTCCCGCCACCCAATCTCCATATCCCATCCCCTCCCCTGATAGCTTTCCTATTCTCTATCCCTCTGGGAGCATGGACCCAGGGTCTTGTGAGTTGCAGAAGGTGGGAGGTCTGGCTTCTGTAATTGTTTCCCCCCTAAACATGGGTGTTGACTGGTCAATCCATACTCCCAGTCTGCCTCTCTCTTTCCCTAGTAGGGTGAGTCTCTGGGAAGCGGAGCTCCAGGACACATTGGTGGGGTCTTCAGTCCAGGGAAACCTGGCTGGCATCCTGATGGCATCTGGAACCTGGTGGCTAAAAAAGAGAGTTAGCATACAAAGCCAAACAAATTGTTGAAGAATCATGGACCCAAGGTTGGAATAGTGGAAATGAAGTGTTGGGGTGTACTCATTGCAAACTCTAGTGTACTACTGCTTTCAGGTATATATTTGCCCTAGTTTACGGATACCTGTGAACATATGCTCTATCTCCTGGAACCTGGTCTATATCTAGGTTTTGGGACTTTGTTAGGAAGTGAACCACCTGGGATGGAATTAGAGAATACTTTCCTAACTAGAGAATTAGGAAAGGTCTCACCCGAGTGATGAAGATGAAGGGTTGTCATTCCACATCTGAAGTCTTTGGACAGTCTGAAGTAAAGCATGCTGGGGTGGCACTCATTGCATTGATTAGGTTGCAATCAGCGGATACAATATTATTTGATAAGAATTGGGAGAAGCATATGGGAAAGTGGGCCCTACCCTAGGGTCCCAGGACTGGGGGAAGTTTAGGCTCTATAGTGGAAATGTGAGGTTCCTGTTGTCTTAGGGTTCAAGAAGACAATGGATAGTTACTGTTATCATCACATTATTTGGTAATTGGGTTAGCTTTGAAAAGTCCCTTTGTTAGACATACAATCAATTTTCCCCCTCTCATATTAATTAAATAGTGATTTATATGACTACAATTTAATAGGTGTGTACATAAACACCATTCCTATCACCAAAAGATTGTGTCCCTTCCCACCCACCCAACTCCACCCCCACCCCCACCCCCCGCCAGCCCAGGAAGCCACATGTCCACCCTCCTGCTCACCACAGGGTTTTTACTTTGGTGCCCTACTTTCAATTTAGTCAGATCCTGCCTTTTGTTTTCCTTTCTGATCTTCTTTCTCAACTTCTGTTGATGAGTGGGATCATCCCATACTCACATTTATCTTTTGACTTAGCTCACTTAACATAATTCCTTCGAGCTCTGACCAAGATGGGTCAGCGAAGTTGAGTTCATTGTTCTTAGTAGCTGCATAGTATTTCATTGTGTATATATACCACAGCTTTCTCAGCCACTCATCTGTTGTTGGGCACCTGAGTTGCTTCCAGGTTTTAGCTATTATGAATTGTGCTGCTATGAACATAGGAGTACACACATCTTTTTGGTTGGGTGTTATGGAGTCCTTGGAGTATAATCCAGGAGGAATTACTGGGTCATATAGAAAGTCCATGTCTAGCCTTGAGAGATTTCTCCAGACAGCTCTCCACAGAGGCTGGACCAATTTACATTCCCACCAGCAGTGCAAAAGGCTTCTTCTGTCCCCACAGCCTCTCCAGCATTTGTTGCTGCTGTCCTTTTTGATGTATGCCATTCTCACAGGGGTGAGGTGGTATCTCAGTGTTGTCTTAATTTGCATTTCCCCGACAATCAGCGACCTGGAACAGTTTTTCATATGTTTGTTAGCCTTTTGGATCTCCTCTGGAGTGAATTTTCTGTTCATATCCTCTGCTTATTTGTGGATGAGGTCATTTGCTTTTTTGGTGCAAAATTTGCTGAGCTCTTTGTATATTTTGGTGATTAGTCTCTTGTCTGATGTATGGCATGTAAAGATCTCCCATTCTGTGAGGGGTCTCTTTGTTTGTGTGATAGTTTCTTTGGCTGTGCAGAAGCTTTTCAATTTGATATATTCCCATTTGTTTGTTTCTGCTTTAGTCTTCCTTGCAATTGGATTTGTTTCATCAAAGATGTTCTTGAGGTTTAGGTGGGAAAGTGTTTTACCAATGTTTTCCTCTATGTATTTGATTGTTTCTGGTCTAACATCCAGTTCTTTAATCCATTTGGAGTTGATTTTTGTTTCTGGTGAGATAAAGTGGTTCAGTTTCATTCTTCTGCATGTTACAACCCAGTTTTTCCAGCATCATTTATTGAAGAGAGCCTCCTTCTTCCATTTAATGCTTTGGGCCCCCTTATCAAAGATTAGATGTCCATAGATGTGGGGGTTTAGATCTGGGCTTTCATTTCTGTTCCACTGGTCTTTGTGCCTATTTTTGTTCCAGTACCATGCTGTTTTGATTATTATGACTTTATAATAAAGTTTGAGGTCTGGGAGTGTGATGCCTCCATTTCTGTTTCTTTTCCTCAAGATGGCTTTGGCAATTCTAGGATTTTTCTGGTTCGAGATAAATGATTGTAGTGTTTGTTCTATTCTCTTAAAGAAGTTTGGTGGAACTTTGATGGGTATCGCATTAAATTTGTATATTTCTCTGGGGATAATATTCATTTTTATGATATTTATTCTTCCAATTCATAAGCATGGGATGTCTTTCCATTTCTTGATATCAGTTTCTATTTCCTTGAAGAGTTTTCAGTATACAAGTCTTTCACTTCTTTGGTCAGCTTTACTCCTAGGTATTTTATTGATTTTCCTGCAACAGTGAATGGGAGTGATTTCTGGATGTCTTCTTCAGATTTAGTGTTTGCATAAAGAAATGCCACTGGTTTTTGTACATTTATTTTGTAGCCTGACGCCTTGCTATATTGCCTAATAACTTCCAGTAGTTTTCTACTGGACTCTTTAGGTTTTTCTATGTATACTATCATGTCATCTGCAAATAGTGAGAGCTTGACTTCTTCCCTTCCAATCTGTATTCCTTTGATTTCTTTCTCTTGCCTGATTGCTATGGCAAGAACTTCCAACACTATGTTGAAGAGTAATGGTGACAGTGGACAGCCCTGTCTAGCCCCTGATCTGAGGGGGAATGCTTTCAGCTTCTGTCCATTGAGTATGATGTTGGCTATAGGTTTGCTATATATGGATTCCACTGTCTTGAGGAATTTCCCATCTATTCCCATTTTTTTGTAGGGGTTTGAGCATGAATGGGTGTTGGATTTTGTCTTCATCTATTGAGATAATCATGTGATTTTGGCTTTGCTTTTATTGATATGGTGAATGACATTGATCGACTTAGGTATGTTGAACCAACCTTGCATTCCTGGGATAAAACCCACTTGGTCGTGATGAACAATCTTTTTAATATGCTGCTGTATCCGTTTGATCAGGATCTTGTTTAATATTTTGGCATCTATGTTCATCAGAGATATTGGTCTGTAGTTTTCCTTTTTTGTTGTGTCCCTATCTGCTTTTGGTATCAGGGTGATGCTGGATTTTAGAAGGTGGAAAGGAGTGTTCCTGTTTCTTTGATCTTATGGAAAAGCTTTAGAAGTATGGGTACTGTTTCCCGAATGTTTTGTAGAATTCGTTTGTGAAGCCATCTGGTCTAGGACTTTTGTTGTTGGGGAGATTCTTAATGATGGTTTCAATTTTTTTGTCTTTGATTGGTGCATTTAGGTTCTGTAGTTCTTCTTGGTTCAGTTTTGGAAGGGCATATGTTTCTAGGAATTGTTCCATTTCTTCCAGATTTTCTAGCTTGGTGTTGTATACTTCTTCATAGAAGTTTCACATGATTTTCTGGATTTTTGTGGTGTCAGTTGTGATATCTCCTCCATCGTATACAATTCTATTAATTTAATTTTTCTCCCTTTTTTGTTTAGTGAGTCTGGCTAGGGGTTTTTCAGTTTTGTTTAATCTTTCAAAGAACCAACATTTGGCTTCATTGATCTTTTGTATGCTTCTCTTATTTTCGATGTTGTTTATTTCTGCTCTAATTTTAGTGATTTCTGTCCTTCTGGTTGCTTTAGGGTTCCTTTGTTCCTCTTCCTCTAAGTCCTTGAGGTGAGCAGTAAGGTCACTTATTTGTGCTGTTTCTTGTTGTTTTAATATGTGATTATAAAGCTATGAGTTTCCCTCTCAATACTGCTTTAGCTGTGTCCCAAATATTTTGATAGGTTGTGTCTTCATTTTCATTTATTTCCAGGAACATTTGAAGTTCTTGCTTGAATGACTCTCTGACCCAATGGTTGTTAAGGAGTATGTTTAGTTTCCAAATTCTGTGTCTTTTAATAATTTTCTGTTTGTTGTCAAATGTTAGTTTTACTCCACAGTGGTCTGAGAAGATTTCAATGCTCTTGATTTTATTGATGTTGTCTTTGTGCCCTAACGTGTGTTCTATCCTTGATTATATGTTGTGTGGATTTGAGAAGAATGTATATTCCAGTTTTTTGGGGTGAAGGGCTCTGAAGATGTCCAGGAGGTCTAGTTTGACCATCTCTTCATTTAATTCTCTTCTTTCTTTGTTGATTCTCTGCTTTGTTGATCTAAGTGTGAGAGTGGGGTGTTAAAATCTCCCACTATTATTGTGTTACTATTGATGTATTTTTGAAGTTCTTTCAGTTGGTGCTTGATTTATTTAGATGGTCCCTCATTGGGTGCATAGATGTTAATGATTGTTAAGTCTTCTTGGCTGATTGATCCTCTAATCATTATGTAATGTCCTTGCCTATCTTTTATTACTTTACTTAGTTTAAAATCTATTGTGTCAGTGATGAGAATGGCTGTTCCAGCTTTTTTTTTTGTGATCCATTAGCCTGTATGATAGTTTTCCATCCTTTCACTTTAAGTCTATGTTTATCTTGTTGTGTCAGATGGGATACTTGCAAGAAGCATATGGTTGGGTTATGTTTTCTGATCCATCCTCCCACTCTGTGCCTTTTGATGGGTGAGTTTAAGCCATTGACATTTATTGATATTATGGATTTCATGTATTTTAGTGCCATTGTTCAACGAATTTTTATTTGCTCTTATATATGGCAAGTATTATAGTGAAGTTCTTGTTTATACAAGGTCTTTTAGAACCTCTTTCAGGGCCGGCTTGGTGATGGTTGCCTCCTTTAACTGTTGTTTGTCTAAGAAGGTTTTGATCCCTCCATCTAGTTTGAATGAAAGGCTAGCAGGTTATATTATCCTTGGTTGAAACCCTTTTTCATTCAGGGATCTATAAATATCTTGCCATTCTCTTCTGGCTTTTAGAGTTTGAGTGGAGAAGTCTGCTGATAGTCTTATGGGTTTTCCTCTGTATGTGACTTTTTGTTTTTCTCTTGCAGCCTTTAGGATCCTTTCTTTATCCTTACTTCTTCTCATTGTGACTATGATGTGTCTTGGTGTCTTCAGATCTGGGTTGATTCTGTTTGGAACTCTCTGGGCCTCTTGAATTTAATGTCCTTTCTGTCATTCAGGTCTGGTAATTTTTCTTCTATAATTTCCTCTAGAATGTTTTCTTCCCTTTCCTCTCTTTCTTCCTCTGGCAGGCCAATTATACGAATGTTACTTCTTTTGAGATCATCCCATATGTCTGTTGTTATTTTCAGTGTCTCTCAATCTCTTTTTGGGCTCTTTCATCTCTTTCTTAGTTTTCTCTAACTCATCCTCTAATTCTGTTTTCTGCTTCTGTTAGTCTTCTTTCCCTTCCCTCAGCTTCTTTCCTCAGTTCAGCTATTTCAGCTTTCAGTTCTCTAATTGCCTCAAGATAATCAGTATTTTCCTTGGTGGTCTCAACTGTTGTTTCCCTAATACTGCCATTCCTCTCCTCCAATGTTGTTTTCATTTCTGTGATTAGTAAGTTTATTACTGCTTGCATACTTTTCTTATCTATGGTTTCTTCTGGCTGATTTGTAATTTCTTCTGGGCTCTTGTCTTCAGTCATTGTAGTAGCAGTTTTATTTGGTCTTCATCTACCCATTTTTTTTTATTAATGTGTTTCTTATTTTTATGTTCCATTGTTCCTCAGTTTTTGTGTTTTCAGTACAAGCAATACTGTACTAAATACATTTATGACAAATGCAATCACCAACCTCAGAAATTACAATAGCAACTGAAGCAAGGATTGAAGCAGTTTAACCACTACCAGTTAGCCAAACAATGTCTCCAGTCAGTGAAGAAATAGCAACCAAGTCCCAGTGAAGAAGAAAGAGAAAGGAAAAAAGGGATAGCAAGAATAGACAGTTATACAAATCTACTATCCACTGTATATTCTAGGAGTAGCAAGAGGAGAAAGGGAAGTAGAGCAGAGATACATACATAGAGAGTCCACTCTGAGTCAGATTTCTTCCCCAAAATAATTCACAAACAAGTATCAGTGAATTCAGAAAGCTGAAGAAGGAGGGAAGAAGGGAAGACAAAAAAAAAAGAGGAAGAAAAACGAGAGAGAAATGAAGAAAAATAAAGATAAGAAAAAGAACTGTAATAAAGGAAGAGTGAAAGGAAAGTTTTTAAATTTATTTATTTATTTATTTATTTATTTTTTAATTATCTAGGAGGAGGGAGAAGGGAGAGTGGGTAGAGGAGTTAGCAGTAGTGATACAAGCTCCTCTCACAGTGGATAAGACGCTCAGTCTCCTAGCAATGGAAAATACACTAAGAGTTAATTCTGGTCAACCTAAAGGGGGGGGGGAAGAGATACACCTTTATATAATATTAATAATAAAATAGAGTAGGGTAAAAATCCCTGTCCCAGATTGCCTCAAGACGCCTGAGCAGAGGCAGCTGATTGTTAAGAAAGTAAAACAAACAAACAAAAAATATCTCAGGGCAGTCTTTCTTTTCCTAGAAAGAAATAAGGCCAGGGGTTTCAGAAAGGAATAGACTTGGAATGGAACCCATGTTGAGCCAGGAATCTTGGTAAAGAAAGAAGCTCAGCAGGGGAGCCTGCTAGGAGCACCTCTCTGGCGCCCAGGGTCTGGTTATGGGGTGGGGCGGGGGCAGGGGTGAGCTTCGGGAATAATAAAAAAACTTTTCCTTTCTTTTTTCCTCTATATTCTAACCCAAACTAGGCTATATTCGCCCCCTTGGTGTCACAGCTAGGACTCGAATTCACTGTCCTGCTGAAGGCAAAAAATCCTATGGTTTCCAGAAATTGTTGTTGGATCTCAGACCAGAAGCTACTTATCAGTCTGCCATCTTGGCTCCGCCCCCCATATTTCATTTTTTTTTTTTTGTTAGGTTTATTTCTAGACATTTTATTGTTTTTCCTCCTATAGTGAGTGGGACTGATTTTTGGATTTCTTCTTTAGATGACTTAGTGTTTGCAAATAGGAACACCACTGACTTTTGTATGTTAATTTTGTAGCCTGACACATTATTATATTTCCTGATAATTTTCAGAAGCTTCCTGCTGGATTCTTTAGTGTTTTTTTTTTAATGTATACTATCATATCATCTGCAAATAGTGGCAACTTGACTTCTCTTCCAGTCAGTATTCCTTTAACTCCTTTATCTTGCCTGATTGCTATGGCAAGTACTTGGAACACTATGTTAAATAGTGAAGGTGATAGAGGGCAGCCCTGTCTAGTACCTGATCTGAGGGGATATGCTTCCAGTTTTTCACCATTGAGCTTCATTGGCTGTAAGTCTGCTGTATATAGACTCCATTAGGTTAAGAAATTTTCCATTTTCCCCTTTTTTGGAGTATTTTGATCATTAAAGGATTTTTTTAAACTAGATAATAATACAGTTGATAGAACAACTTCAAGTACTTTATTTAAAAAAATTAAAATGGGATCTTGGAGGTGTCATAGCTGGGTTGAGAGCACACATTGCCAAGTACTAGGATCTGGGTTCAAGCCCCTAGTCCCAACTTCCAGGAAAGAAGCTTCATGAAAAACTTTGAGACATACAATTGATTTCCCCCTCTCATATTAATTAACTACTGATTTATATGTCTACATTTTGCTAGGAGTGTACATAAACACCATTCCCACCACCAAAGGACTGTGACCCATCCCTCCCACCCACTCCCACCCCCCACTGACCCAGGAAGCTACATGTCTACCCCCCCCAGAGGGCTAGAGAATGGGAAAGCTACCATGGGAGGGGGTGGGTTATGGGGATTGGGTGGTGGGAATTGTGTGGAGTTGTACCCCTCCTACCTTATGTTTTTGTTCACTAATCCTTTCTTAAATAAAAAATTAAAAAAAAAAAAAAAAAACTTCATGAGTGGTTAGGCAGTATTGCAGGTCTCTTCCCTCTGTCTCTGTCTCTCTCTCTCTTTCATTTTCTGCCCTTTCTCTCTCAAGTTGTCTCTGTCCTATCAAATAAAATAAATAAACCTTAAAAATAAGTGTCTATCTTTCGTTTTTTTTTTTAATATGCTAGAAATTCTCTATCCTGGTCTTTTTTTAAAAATCTCATATTATAAAATAAAATACTTTATAGATGTTGACAGAGGCCTCAAGAAATACACAGTCACTTTGGCTAAGCTTGTCATGGTTTCCGCTTCAGTAAGTCTCAGGTTAGCAGGTCATAGAGACCTGTGATATAGGCTAGACTTTGGGGAATGAGTTAGAACAGACCGAACAGGGCAGAAAGAACTGACAACAAAATTATAGTATGCTGTTTACAGTCAGCTAGTGATTAGTGTCAGCCTGTTTAACTACAGGTAGTGAGAATGATGATAATTAGTTTCCCTCTTGATTAAGAGTGCCAGGTATTGTCTTAATCACATTGCAAGGATCTTTTAAATATTTTGTTAGGTGAATGATGTGATTATCATTTCCATGTTATAGATTTAAAACAAGAGGCAAAGAGGAGTTTATTAATTTGGTAAAGATCACACAGCTGGTAATTGGCAAATTACCACAGCATTCAGGCAAAACCTGAACTGGGAATTCTGAGCACCTACTCAGTTTGCCTATATATGAATCCTAATAAAGTCCAAGCTGTCATAAATGGATATTTGGGGCACACTGTGTGTGGAGTAAAAGGTTGAGAAAGCACAGTTGTCATAGTTAACTAAAAAGGGAAACAGGATAGTATGATAGAATGCCAAGTGTCAGCTTAAATATCCTAAAATCCCTCTCAGGTGAAAACATACATGTAGTTGTTATTCCCTTAGTTGACTCCATCAAGGATCAAATTAAGAAAAGTAGGGTAAAAAAAGGGGGGGGGATTTCAAGCTATCTGTGAAACAGGAGCACTGTAACATATTTCAAGAACTATTAAAGTAGGTAGCTGATAGCAAAAAATGTGTAAATAAAATTCAAATATGTCTTGTGTCCCTCCCCCACAATACTGACACTGTGGAGAGTTATTATATGTGTGTGTTTCAAGACTTTAAAGTGGAAATAAAAAATTTCCCCAAATCAGCTGTCATCATCAAAATGAGAATCTGTCTTACTGTTAGAAATTCTGAGTTAAAAAACTTTCTATTTCTAAAACTAAATGCTGATGAGAGCTATACAGTCCAAAATAGAAACGTTATTTTGCTAAGCATAAACATCTGAAGTTTGAATTATAGTTAGCTCGTCCAGTATTGCCTAGAAAGGAACTGTTAACACATAGAGTGAGGATAAAGATGTCTCTTTCACTTATTTTCTGAATACAATTTTATTTTTCAAAATTATTAAACTGGAGATCTGCAAGGGATGCTATTTGCCATCAAACACATTTATCACCATAGCTGGAAAACATGTCAGAGTGTTTATCACAGAATTGGGAATCTTAACTACCCACACTTGTGTTCAACTCACTGAAAAACGTTGAACAAAAATGTGCCCCTCTTCCCAGCAGAGTTTATGATATCATCTTAATTTCCATGAAATTATAAGACCTTTTTTATTCTGTATAGTTGATGTAAAACTGTTTCTGTAAGCTTCGTATTCAGTGTATTATTTCAGAAATAAGTGGTGATACTTTACAGAAAATTTTAATGATTGTAAGCTTACATATAATGACTATAAATTAAATAGATGGATAGCTTCTTTGTGAAGAGCTTCATTATTGTCATCTTTTTTTCATCACAATAAAACTTCCTAAATGCTTGGATAGACCTTTTCTTTCATTTCTATTAAAGTAAAGTTTCGCTGCAGGCAGTGAAAGAACAGCAGCTATAAATGCATTTAGTTATGGGTTTATGCTCTGAAATGTATTTGGTATAACATTGTGAGCACTTTAAGCAATCTGAAAACAAGTACCTAAACAGAGAAAGATTACTCTTCTATAACCATCAATTTAGATGCTCTGATACAAATAAGATGTCCCTAAATCCAAGAGAAATCAAGTTTTTGGTGAGTGGGCTGCTCTTTTTTGCCTTGATTAAGAAGTGACAAGAGTTAAGTCAGGTCAGTAAATGCTGTTGAGTACATAGGAGCCAGAAAAAATTCTAGGGACTGGCATTTTTGTATTTGTCTGAATCTTAGTTTAAGGAAGAACTCACATTTTAAAAACAGGAAAAATGAAGTTCTGTTTGAGGTATGCCTTTTTTACAGAATAGGCTGTGTAGTGTATAAAACTCTCAATTCAGAAAGCTAAGAATAAAAGGCAAGTCTTCTAAAATAAGTTTGAACTACTAATCCACTGGAAAAATTGTTGCCTTAATTTGCTAGCAGTTTCTGGGTGTAATAACTGGTGGAAAAGCCAACTATATTTTCAGAATTTTAGCTGGAAACAGCCTTCTTAGCCCCACCCAGTGAGCAGGGTCTTTCCTTCCCAGTTATTGTCCATTTAGCTTGCAAAGACTTACTAACTGACAGAGACTGTCCTCTGCTCTCTTAGGATTATCCTGGTGTTCCAGGGGAAAAGAAACCCAGGAGTCTCTCTTCTATGGCTTCTGGTTCATCCTAGTACATTCTATAAAGAATTATGAAGACCAAGGTGTCAAACAAGCGTTATGAACTTTATTTGAAAAATTAAAACATGTATATAGAGACAATTGGGCCATTCAGGCAAAATAGTGTACATTTGTTCACAGTTAGCTCTTCTATAGACTTTCCAAGGCCTCTACCTTCTTTCCCTTTCTAAAGCTTGCCCACATCTATTACTTCTTCCAATGTTCTTCCTTTTTCTACTTTCTAGGGAACAAAGGGGCTGAATTTTCCTCCAAAGTTATTCTTCAAATTCTCTTCCCTTTCTCCGATGGGATCAAGAACAAAGGGACCTGGTCTCTATAAAGATCTGGGTCCCATAGGAATTGAGCTTAGGGCCCCTTGTTCCTATATTCCCCAAACATTGATAAACCTATGCAAGCCAGGACATTTTCCTTCCTTCCTTCCTTCCTTCCTTCCTTCCTTCCTTCCTTTCTTTCTTTCTTTCTTTCTTTCTTTCTTTCTTTCTTTCTTTCTTTCTTCTTTCTTTCCTTTCTTTCTTTGTTCTTTTTTTCTGCTAGGGCTTTTTGTGGTTTGTGCCTGTATGATGTCATTGCTCTTGGTAGATTCTTTTTTCCTTTACATCTGAGAGAGAGAGAGAGAGAGAGAGACCACGTCACCTTTATGCATGGTGTATTCATGGGTACAGTATCCTCATGCAAAGTAGTCTGTACTCTAATAACAAGCCTTCTCCAGGCCACAAGTTGTTCTTTTCGTCCCGTCCCTCCATTTCCCATTGCCTCTCCTCCCTTCTTTTTATTTGCATCCAATATTGCTGTTAGGGCTTGGCTGCAAAACTATACCCCTTCTAGAAACTTTTTTTTTAACTTTCCCTTTGAAAAAGGATGAGACAGAAAGTAGGAGAGAGAGAGTCAAAAGAGAGACCTGCAGAATGTTCCTTGTGAAACTTTACCACACAGGTGGTGACCAGTAATTTGAACTTACATCTTCCTGCAGAGTAATGTATACTTTACTGAGTGTGCTACCAAATGACCCCATTATTTCTTTCAGAGTTAAGAGACATATTGATTCATAACAAGCATTTCCTCACTGGGAACACTAGGCCTCTTAGTGATAATTAGTTGCTTTGTAAGGTATAGAAGAAATATAAAAGATTATTAAAATTATAAATACTTTTCTTGGGGTTGGAGATACCCTGTTTGTATCGAAGAATCTAACTTTATAACTGATAAGTTTCATCTTTCTCTGCATAGATGCCTCTTTTCAGTTTGTTTAAAATGCTGTGTTATCTAGACATCCCAATACTATACCAAAGATATTTGAGAAAGTGAATGCATATCTAAATGCACCTATGTTCACAGCAGCACAATTTATAATAGCCAAAACCTGGAAGTAACTCATATATCCAACAACAGATGAGTGACTGAGAAAGTTGTGGTATAATATACACAGTGGAATACTACTCAGCTATTGAAAGTTATGAATTCCCTTTCTTCACTTCATCTTGGATGGAGCTTGAAGGAATCATGTAAGTGAAATAAGCTGGAAAGAGAAGGATGAACATGGGATTATATAACTTAAGGACAGAACTTGAGAAATAAGAACAGAAGGGGAAAACACAAAGCAGAACTTGGAGTGGGTTTGGTATTTTGCACCAAAGTGAGGGACTCTGGGGAGGGGGGTTGTCTTTCAGGTACTAGTAAATGATCTTGGAGGAGGAACTAGGCTGGGAGTCAGTGTTTTACAGAAAGCTGAGAAAATTTATACATGGAACAACAAATGTGTTTAATGTAAAACATTAATCCCCCCAATTAAAATAAACACACACACACACACACGCTGTTCTTTCATTATCTGAAGTGAAAGGTTCACTCTGGTGAACATGAAAGAATGGCACATCCAAAAAGCTGCAATATTAAAATCTCTGTATGAAGGATCCAGCACCTTATTTGAAGACAACAATGCACTTAAAATATTAGTGCATAATGTAGGATGCTATGTGAAAGTAAGGGAGTAGAAAGAGTGCCCAGATGTCATGTCCACCATGTGGTCGAGTCCTTGTGTAGGCACTAATAAATTGCCTTGGTGGCAAAAAGAAAGAAGAAAAAGAAGAAAATAAAATAAAATAAAAGGAAAGGTAACATACAGACCTAGAGATAGCTCATTGGTTCCCTGGTTCCAACCCCATGTACTGTGCAGTGCCAGGGCACAGCAAGGCATATTTCCTGAATGGTAAGATATCTCTCTTTCCCTCAGTGTTGATTCTTGAACTGGGCTCTGAGATTTTGAAAAGTTTGAGGGACAATTCAGCTAAAGAAATTACAGTTGGGGCTGGGTGGCAGCACATCTGGTTGTGCAATAAATAAAGATAAAACATTCTTGAGCGGAGGGTTAGATAGCATAATGGTTATGCAAACAGACTCTCAATCTTGAGACTCCAACACCCCAGGTTCAGTCCCCTGCACCACCATAAGCCAGAACTGAACAGTGGTCTGGTAAAAATAATAATAATAAGAAGAAATAAAGCATTCTTAAAAAAATTTTACAGCAATGGGACATGTGTGCATTAAGAATTTGTAAACTGTGAGAAAAATGGTTGCTAGGGTCTAACAGCCCTGGGTGTATCTCCACCACTCTTCAAATATTAATTAGCATTATGTCCTTGGGAAAGCTGCTAAAATTCCAAAAATCATTCTTTCATTTGGTAATTGATGATGACTGTGAAATCTACCTCACTGTGGCTTAGGGTCATGAATATATCAGATAATGCAAAGTGTTTAATACAATAAATGATCTCTGTATATTGTAAATATTAGCTATTATTTATTTATTAGTCTACATTCTACTCTACAGTTATCTTTTCGGCCTTTTATACTCTTGTCAAAATACATGTTCTATTTCTATCTTAGTTTCCATTTACTTTTATTTTATGTATGTATGCATTATTTATTTATTTGTTCATTTTGCCATCAGGATTATCTCTAGGGCTTGGTGCTTGCATAATGAACCTACCACTTCCAGTGGCCATTTTTCTTTCTCTCTTTATTTGATAAGACAGAAATTGAGGGTGGAGGGGGAAATTGAGAGCGAGAAAGGAAGACACCTGCAGACTGCTTCACCTCTTGTTCAAGTGCCCCCTCTGTTAATTTTTTAATGCCTCCTCTCCAGGGACTTTCACCTGTGTGATTCCATTGCTCCTGGAGTACTTTTTATTCAGCTTCAGAGATTAGGTAGGTAGGTAGGTAGGTAGGTAGATAGGTAGGTAGGTAGGTAGGTAGGTAGGTAGGTAGGTAGGTAGGTAGATAGATAGATAGATAGGTAGATAGAAAGACAGACAGATGGATGGGATGATGCATGGTGCTTCCCTGTAGTTTTGATGACTCAAACCCAGGTCCTTACCATTGGTAAAGTGTATACTCTTACAGGTGAGCTAACAGTTCCAACAGTTCAGTCTGATCTTTACTCTTTCTTTTGGTGACCTTTTCACTCCTATGTCTAAGAACTGCCTTGTATAGTAGGTGGCTTCTCTGACTTGTGTTCCCCATAATTTCTCTCCTAAAGCACATTTCTTACCATTTGCTGGGCATTCCCAGTTGGGTAGCTCCCCTGAGTCTTTTGATCAGAATCTATTGTTGCTGCTGCTCAACTCATACTTCCTGTTGCTTATCTGTCATCACTAGTGGTGGCAGCAGGTTTCCAGTCAATTGCAAAGGCTCAGTTAAGTGCTTTCCTCAATGACTTCTCATCATATCTGTTGTGAATTCTGTAGCTATAACTTGCACTTACTTTCCTCTACTTTGTTTCCACTGCTAGAATACTTGTAATGATTTCCAATTATATATCCAGATACTGTTACCCCAGACCATCTTAAATCTGGTCATAATCTGGTACTACCTCTCCTCAGAAGCCTCCAGTTCTGCCTATTTACCATCTACCAAATGCTTTTTTTTTTCTAAGTAGGCATCCAGCCGTCTCTATAGGACCTCTGACTTAGCTTCCAGCTTTGCCCAGCACACTTCTGTATACCCCCTCTGGGTGTTCCATGAGTTAGTCAAACTGAACAGTGGTGTTTCTAGAACTGCTCTTTGCTTTTCTGGACATTTCTTACTTTCTGAAATTCCAGTCTCTTTCCAGTTTTTTTTTTTTTTTTTAGTTTTTTATTTTTATTTTTTAATTTTTTATTTAAGAAAGGATTAGTGAACAAAAGCATAAGGTAGGAAGGGGTACAACTCCACACAATTCCCACCACCCAATCCCCATAACCCACCCCCTCCCTTGGTAGCTTTCCCATTCTCTGTCCCTCTGGGAGCATGGACCCAGGGTCGTTGAGGGTTGCAGAAGGTAGAAGGTCTGGCTTCTGTAATTGCTTCCCCGCTGAACATGGGCGTTGACTGGTCGGTCCATACCCCCAGTCTGCCTCTCTCTTTCCCTAGTAGGGTGTGTCTCTGGGGAAGCTGTGCTCCAGGACACATTGGTGGGGTCTTCAATCCAGGGAAGCCTAGCCAGCATCCTGGTGGCATCTGGAACCTGGTGATTGAAAAGAGAGTTAACATATGAAGCCAAACAATTTGTTGAGCAATCATGGATCCCAAGCTTGGAATAGTGGAGAGGAAGTGTTAGGGAGGTACTCACTGCCAACTCTAGTGTAATCCTGCTTTCAGGTATATATTTTGCAGTAGTTTATGGATACGTGTGCACATAAGCTCTCTCTCACAGAAACAGGTGTATATCTAGGTTATGGGACTTTGTTAGAAAGTGAACTACCTGAGATGAAATTAGAGTATACTATTAAAGGAAAGGTCTCACCCGAGTAATGAAGCTGAAGGGTTGTCATTCCACACGTGAAGTCTCTGGATACAGTCTGAGGTGAAGCATGTTGAGATGGCATTCGTTGCTTTGGTTAGGTTGTGATCGGCGGATGCAATATTATTTGGTTTGGATTGGGAGATGCATACGGGAAAGTGGGCCCTATCCAAGGGTTCCAGGACTGGGGGAAGTAGGGGCTCTATAGTGAAGATGTGAGGTTCCTGCTGTCTTAGGGTTCAAAAAGACAATCAATAGTTAATATTATCATCACATTATTTGTTAATTGGGTTAACTTTGAAAAGTCCCTTTGTTATGGTTTGCTGTACAGTACCCAGTATCTTGTATATAGCTGTGCTATTGGAAGCTTCTAATCTACTTGGTCTAGGCTTTTGAGAGAGTCCGCATATCAAATACATAGCCTATATATTAAAAAGACTCAGTTTGTCTTTTGAGAAACTTTGAGACATACAATTGATTCCCCCTCTCATATTAATTAACTACTGCTTTATATGTCTACATTTTGCTAGGAGTGTACATAAACACCATTCCCACCACCAAAGGACTGTGACCATCCCTCCCGCCCACTCCCACCCCCCACTGGCCCAGGAAGCTACATGTCTACCCCTCACCACTGGGTTTTTACTTTGGTGCCCTACTTACAATTTGATCAGGTCCTGCTTTTAGTTTCCCTTTTAGATCTTCTAAGTTAGCTTCTGTTGATGAGTGGGATCATCCCATACTCATCTTTATCTTTCTGACTTAGTTCACTTAACATAATTCCTTCTAGCTCTGTCCAAGATGGGTCAGAGAAGGTGGGTTCATTGTTCTTGATAGCTGCATAGTATTCCATTGTGTATATATACCACAGCTTTCTCAGCCACTCATCTGTTGTTGGGCACCTGGGTTGCTTCCAGGTTTTAGCTATTATGAATTGTTCTGCTATGAACATAGGAGTACACACCTCTTTTTGGTTGGGTGTTATGTCTCTTTCCAGTTTTGCCTTTAAGTTTTATGTTTGCTCCTCAAGATTCAACTGAAACATCAATTTTAACAACAAGTTCCCACTCCTTGCCAATAGCATTGGTCACTCACTACCTTTTATTTCTTTTACTGGTCTGTGTGCTCCAAGAGCACCCATACCCTTTTTTTTAAATTATTATTTCTCTCTAGCATCTTCACCTTCCCTTCCTGGTCCAGTTCTTAGCACTGTAACTTCCATGTAATTGCTGTTCAATAAATGATTCTTGGATTAATAATATGCGCAGAAACATAAAACCATTTGCTCTTAACCAAAGGAAGAAAATTGAAGAAAGTAGTATTTTAGCAGAATTAATCTGATCCCAATTACATGGAAGATCTTATATAATTTTTTCAGAAAATTTGAAATATACATAAGGAAGTAGAATTATTTTCAGTCAGTGTCTCAGCCATATTTATTCTGTTCAGCATAAGAAAGCTCTAGAGAAATGAAAACCTTTTAAGTGGACATTAAGTAAAATTCTAATCTGTAACTTCTACTAATGCGTAGTTCAGCATCATTAGCTTAATCAATACTAAATTAATTAGTTCATAATAATGGTCAAATCTTGTTGATAGACCCAGTCACTGTGTTTACATTCATATATGACCTGGAGTAATAGAGAATCATAAATCAGATTGTATAACCACATTCTTATTTACATGAATATTTTCACACTAAAATACATTTGATGGATTAGTGAAGATCAAATCATGTACAGGGATCCATGTCCATTTTGCTCACTTTCATTTTTCATTTGTTCATCATCTTTAGGTTTAGCTTAGTGTAGCATTTTTTTCCCACTATGGAAATGTCACTGGGTGTATAATTGAGAGTTACATATTTGCTCAGCAACTTTGATAGCTTAACTACTCATTTTCTTGGCATATTCTCAAGTGTCACTGACTTGCACTGAGTCTATTAAAAACATTTTACCATAAAGTATGTAAATTCTTGAATACAGACCCTATCATGTGTGATTCAAAAGCACTGACTTAAAAGCTATTAATATGATCACTGAGGGCAGATTCTGGTTTTACACAAAGAGCAATATAACAGTGACAAAAAGTAAAGGTCTTTCAGAGATAATACTGTTTTTCTTCTTTAATTTAAAGATATTCAAGTGTATAATTGCTAGGTAAATCTAAACATCCACCTAATAACTTCAACACAATGGAAGTCTCTGCTCAGTTCATGTCACTTAGACTGCTGTGTAGAAAAATAACTGCCTTAACAACTTTCAAATGCAGTTACTGGTGTCTGGAAGACAGGGTTGGCCTTAGAGCTTCTTCTCTCCAACATCACAGGGAGCTCATTCACCTTAGTTCTCACGCAGTGAAAAAAACATTATTCATCTCTTTTGTGAACTCATAAATACAGTTAGCTTGATTACTCAGAAGCAGAACAAATTTTCTGGAATGGTAGCTCTTTTTTCTTCTTAAGCTATTTCATTCATCACATTTTCTTATTTTTCATGATAATGTAGAGAATTGAGAAACAGACTTGAAAGTAACAAGAAAGCTTTCAAAGATTTTGTTTAATTGTTTTGAGGTGTTTTTTGTTGTTGTTGTTGTTGCTTTTGCAGACAGTGCCTCCCTCACACATGGGCCACTTTTTCATTCAGATGGAGAAAGAGAAAAAAGATAAAGCACAATAGGGATTGGGTGGTGGCACCTGGTTGAGCACACATGTTACATTGTAAAAGGCCCAAGTTCGAGCCCCCAGTCCCCACCTGCAGGGGAAAGTTTTGCAAGAGGTGAGACAGTGTTGCAGATGTCTCTCTGTTACCTCCTCCCTTCTCAATGTCTAGATGTCGTTCCAATAAAGATAATTTTTAAAATATTTACTTATTTATTTCCTTTTGTTGCCCTTGCTTTTTTATTGTTGTAATTATTATTAGTGTCATCATTGTTGGATAGGACAGAAAAAAATGGAGAGAAGAGGGGAAGACAGAGAAGGGGAGAGAAAGATAGACACCTGCAGACCTGCTTCACAGCTTGTGAAGCAACACTGCTGCAGGTGGGGAGCTGGAGGCTCAAACCAGGATCCTTATGCTGGTCCTTGCGCTTTGTGCCACCTGTGCTTAATCTGCTCCGCTACTGCCTGACTCCCATGATATTTTTTTTTAAAAAAAGATAAAACACAATAATAGCAGAGTTTCTACTTTCCATAAGTTACTTGCATTTCTTGGTGCATGACCTTCATCATCTTGGAAGCCTGCAGTGGTTTGTTGAATCCTTCTCATTTTGTATCACTATGCCTTCCACTGCTCCTGTTCCTCTTCACATTTAAGGACCAACCATTGTGTCTATATCAGTGCTAACCTGAATCACACAAAATCATTTCCCTATCAAGTGCACCTGGTTCAAAAACCTTTATTCTACCTGCTACTTTATCTTTGCTCTAACATATGCACGGGTTTGGGAGATTTAGGTGCAGACATCTTTTACAGGTAGCGGGGGAGTGGGGGGGTTTCTTTTGCATACAAAAATACAGTCTTCCTTTTGCATACAAAAATTACATTCAGTACTTATTTATCATTTATTCCTCACATCTCAGGAACCACAAAAGACATTATAGAATAAACTCAGTCTAAAACCTCACCAGTTCAAAAGCTCTAGATCTCCTTATATGCCTTTTAGTGCCCTGGTATCTTGTAAAAATGTGAATTCTTACTCTGTGTCTGACGGTGAGGGGCACAAGGGTAGAGGTGCGAGTGTCTGGGATTCTGCATTTCTGGCAAACTCCCAGGCACTGTTTATGCTGCAAGTTCATGGACCACATTTTAAACAGCAGGAATTTCACTTCTGTTCCAAAATCCCTTGTAGGTATACTTGGAAAACCTTTCCTGCTTTCCTGAGACATGAATGTCTAAATTACATTCTAGTTTACCTTTTTTTTTTTTTTAGTTTCTTTATCTCCCTCAATAATATAAAATGCTAGAGGATTGACCATGACTTCTTTGCTACTTTTTAAAAATATGTGGGAGGATGCTGTATTTGTTTGATTTAATCATTTTGAGTGTTGAAGTAACCCAGAGAATGTTACTGTGAATATACAGCGAGCCAAAAATGTTGAAGGCCAGATAGAATCTTTCAGTACTGAGAACAATGGCCTTTGAAAGTGACTTCAAAGCTCTACCAGATGTAATAATCCTGCAGGCAAAATCACCTTTTGGAACATTTTGCTCAGAATCACTTGTGCTAATGTTATGTTTATAGCCCACTTTAGGAAGATGGGATAAAATTGCCATATGGTACACATTTAATGTATTCTCTACTTATCATCAAATCAGTCTTCTTCCATTTTAAATTTCCATTTTTAGGTTCAGTTCATCAGCATTTTTTGATAAATGTGACACATGGCTTGGTTTCTGAGTTTTGTACATTTCTTTTCCTTATCATTTTCATCTAGATAACTATTTTAAAAAGTTCAAGGAAATGGTTCTTTCCTGCCCTGAAGCCTGCTGATTAATAGGCAGCTGTTATAATGGCAGCAGCCTCTAATTTACCTAAAACTGGAGGTTGATGCACAGACTGCCCTCGGTTTGAAGCTTCAGTGCTGTGAGTTTCAAGAGCAGTAGAGCAATGCTGCAGATGTCTCTCCCCTCTTTCCCTTTCTATCTCTCTCTAACTTCTATGAGAAAAAGAAGTGAAAATAAAATAAAAATAAAATAAAATGACCACTGGGAATTATTGAGCTGTGAAGGCTTTGAGTCCCCATAATAACCCTGGTGGGAGAAAAACATAAATCCATTCTGTATTAATTTTTCTGTTAATGTTCAATTCCACTGCTCCCTGTACAGCTTTTTCTGTCTTTTCTTATTCAGAGACAGAAACAGAGAAAGAGAGACATCAGAGAACTACCTCACTATTTTTGAGGCTTCTTCTGTTGTGGTGGTGCCAGGGTTCAGCCTGAAGCCTGATAGCATGGCAGTCTCTACACCTTGCTGGACAAACTATCTCCTAGCCCCTAAAGTCCATTATTATTTTTTTAATCAGAGATACAATTAAAATCTGATAATTTGAGAGACTGGGGAAATAGTATAATGGTCATACAAAAGGGCTATTTTTCCTAAGAATTTTAATCTTTTGTTTTTTCCATTTTATTGGTGGAGTTAGTGGTTCCATTATAGATGTTGACACATAGGCATGGTTTCTCATGTCCCCCGTGCTAGGTGTCTGCAGAACACTCTACCCCAACTTAGGTCCTTTTCCATCCTCATTCCAACATGCTTTTAACACCCCCCACCCCCCATCCTCTCCTTCCTGAGTCTTTGCTTTACTGCAGTACGTCCCACCCAGTCCAGGGTTAGTGCAGGGACTCTGTGCTTGCCCTATGAATCCACTGCTTCTGGCGGTCATTTTTTCCATTTTGTTGTTGTCATTGTTATTGTATTGTTTTGGATTGGATAGAGAGAAATAGAGAGAGGAGAAGACAGAGAAGAGGAGAGAATGATAGACATCTGCAGACCTGCTTCACTGCTTGGGAAGCTATCCCCATCCCCTACAAGTGGGGAGCTGAGGGCTCAAATCAGGATCCTTGCTCAGGTTCTTGTGCTTTGCCATGTCGCTTAACACAGTGTACTACCACCCAGCATGCTCAACAGATTTTAATACCAGAAGCATCAAGGTCCCAGGTTCAGTTCCCAGTACCACCGTAAGCCAAAGCTGACCAGTGCCTTGAAAACAAAAAATGACCCACACCTATAGACATCTAATCTTTGACAAAGGTTAGACTATTAAATGGGGAAAAGGGGAGTCTCTTCAACAAAGTGTTGTAAAAAATGGGTTGAAACATGCAGAAGAATGAAACTGAAACACTATATTTCACCAAACACAAAAGTAAATTCCAAGTGGATCAAGTACCTGGATGTTAGACCAGAAACTATCAGATACTTAGAGGGAAATATTGGCAGAACACTTTCCCACATAAATTTTAAAGATATCTTCAATGAAACAAATCCAATTACAAAGAAGACTAATCCAAGTATAAGCCAATGGGACTATATCGAATTAAAATGCTTCTGCATGGCAAAAGAGATCAACAATACCCAAAGAGACCCCTCACAGAATGAGAGAAGATCTTTACATACCATACATCAGACAAGAGGCTAATAACCAAAATATATAAAGAGTTTGCCAAACTCAACAACAAGAAAACAAATAACCCCATCCAAAAATGGGGAGAGGACATGGACAGAATATTTACCACAAAAGAGATCCAAACAGCTGAGAAACACATGAAAAAATGCTCCAAGTCTTTGACTGTCAGAGAAGTGCAAATAAAGACAACAATGAGATACCACTTCACTCCTGTGAGAATGTCATACATCAGAAAAGGTAGCAGCAACAAATGCTGGAGAGGTTGTGGGGACAAAGAAACCCTCCTACACTGCTGGTGGGAATGTAAATTGGTCCAACCTCTGTGGAGAGCAGTCTGGAGAACTCTCAGAAGGCTAGAAGTAGACCTACCCTATGACCCTGCAATTCCTCTCCTGGGGATATATCCTAAGGAACCCAACACACCCATCCAAAAAGATTTGTGTATACCTATGCTCATAGCAGCACAATTTGTAATAGCCAAGACCTGGAAGCAACCCAGGTGTCCAACAATAGATGAGTGGCTGAGCAAGTTGTGGTTTATATACACATGGAATATTACTCAGCTATTAAAATGGCAATCTCACCATTTTCAGCCCATCTTGAATGGAGCTTGAAGAAATCATGTTAAGTGAAATAAGTTAGAAACAGAGGGATGGATATGGGATGATCTCACTCTCAGGAAGAAGTTGAAAAACAAGATCAGAAGAGAAAACACAAGTAGAACCTGAACTTGAATTGGCGCATTGCCCTAAAGTGAAAGACTCTAGGGTCAGTGGGGTGTGTGTGTGGGGGGGAATATATGTCCAAAAAGGATGGCAGAGGACCTAGTGGGGGTTGTATTGTTATGAGGAAAACTGAGAAATGTTGTGCATGCAAAAACTATTGTATTTACTGTTGACTATAAAAATATTAATCCCCCAATAATAAAAAAGAAAACAAAATGATGATAAGGAGAACCTCATAAGTGATAGTGTTGCGACGGCTGTCTTTTCCTTCTCTCTACCACACCCTTTATCAAATGAAAAAATGAAAAAAAAATTACTGCATGGAGAAGTGTAGTTGTGCAGGCACCAAGCTCCTGGGATAACTCTGGTGGCTAAATAAATATGGTGTAATCATTACTATTCTTAAAAAAAACAACTTTATTCATTTTTCCTCTTGTTTATCATTATTGTTGTTGTTATTATTGTTTTTGTTATTGCTTTCATTGGGTCAGACAGAGAGAAATCGAGAGAGGAGGGGAAGACAGAGAGGGGGAGAGAAAGGTAGACACTTACAGGCCTGTTTCATCGCTTGTGAAGCGACTCCTCCTGCAGGTAGGGAGCCAGGGGCTCGAATGGAGATCCTTGAGCTTTGTGCCATGTGTGCTTAAGCTGCTGCGCTACAGCCTGGTCCCCGAAAATTTTCTTTACTAAAAATTCAGGAGATTGCCATTATCCACTTATATCAACAGAGATAATTGAAACATCCATGCATATGCCAGTAATGATCCTGATGCCGGTCCGTGAACTTTCCGTCATGTGTCCTTACCCCACAGCACCACCACCCAGCTCCCATTACTATTCTTTTATATATCTTTTCAATTATTTGTTTTTCTTGAGAGAAACAGACCAGAGCACCACTGTCATTTATTTATTTATTGGATAGAGACAGCTAGAAATTGAGAGGGGAGGGAGTGATAGGGAGAAAAACAGAGACACCTGCAAGACTGCTTCACCACTTGCAAAGCCTTCCCCCTACAGATGGGGACCAGGGGCTTGAACTCGGGTCCTTGCACATTGTAACATGTGCACTCAATCAGATGCGCCACCACCTGGCCCCTCTTTTCTATTTTCTTAATAGATTTCTTATCGACTTCTTTTTAACTTTTATAAAGTCTACCAGTTTTTCTTTAATAAGCCCTATTTTTTGATATTTTATCTTTGAAATCTTTGCTTAAACCAACATCATAAACATCTTCTAAGATTTTCTTCTAGGATTTTAATAGATTAAAATTTATACTTAAGTATATGATCTATTTCAACTTAGCTTTTGCTAATGGTGTAATAATAAGATAATTATAAGTGTACATATGAATATATATTGAAAAAAATCTATGTTATTATGTATGTGACCAAGGTATAGTGCCAATTGCGATACGTTTATTCTTGTTATTTTTGCTTATTTTTCAAATTCATTTTTCAATTTTTGATATTTATTTATTTGGGGGAGTAAAGACTAAGAGAAATTGAGGAGAATGGTGACTATCGAGAGAGATACCTGTAGCACTGTTTCTCTGCTTATGAAACTTCTGCAGGTGCCGTTCAAGGCTTGAACCTGGATCATTGTGCATTGTAATGTGTGCACTTTACTGGTGCTCCATATCTGGTCCCTGAAACTGTTCTTCTTAAATGTTTCTATTGTTGAAGTGATGAAACTATTCTTTTTTTTTTTTTTTTTTGCCTCCAGGGTTATCGCTGGGGCTCAGTAGGCACTACAAATTCACTGCTCCTAGAGGCTATTTTTCCCATTTTCTTGCCCTTGTTGCATTTGTTGTAGTTATTGTTGTCATAGCTGTTGGGTAGGACAGAGAGGAATCAAGAGAGGAGGAGAGAAAGATAGACACCTTCAGACCTTCGGAGAGATGCCCCCACCCCCCCGCAGCTGGGGACCTGGAGGTTGGAACCTGGATCCTTATGTAGGCCCTTGCACTTAGCACCATGTGCGCTTTACCTGCTGTGCTACTGCCCAGCCCCCGATGAAACTATTTTTAGACTTAATTTCAGTGAAGGGTGAGAGATATACAAAACTCCTATAGCTTGTAATTGGTAGGTGGAAGCTACAATGAAGCCACTTCATTTCACTTTAAACCCCATAGACTGTCCAGTATTATAGAAAGAAAGATGTCTTCAACAGTAAAGTTTCCACATTAGGGGTGACCTGTGTAGATGACACATAAACATTCCTTCCACCTCTACTTTTCAAATCAAATCTGGGACTCTGGATACTAGATTTCTCTTCTTGTCAGTCCTAGCATGACGTTTGCTCCCGATGACCTAGGGAATGTATAAACTGAAGCCCATGAAAGCATTCAGCTGGCGAATGCATATGCACAGATGGAATCCAAATGGAATACAAGTTAGTAGTAAAAAGGAACCAACTGCAGATGTAGACACAATATGGATCAGTTTCAAATGCTTTGTGCTGAAAGGGACTAGACTCAAAAGGCTAAGTTTATCTGACATTTTGAAGGAACAGAAAATGCATCACTGAATGCCAAAGAATGGGGGTAGGAAAATAATGATCTACACAGGGGCACAGGGAAGTTTGGGAGGGGTTGATAAAACCATCTCATGTCTTGACTGCTGTGTTTGTCAAAATAGCACACACAAATAAAGGATTATTTTATGCAAATTGTACCCACACACACACCAAACAACCTTACTAAGGGGCATAGAGATTGGACTTTCAATTACTAGAACTTCTTTATTATAATGAACTGGAGTAGACAACTGAATCACTTTGATTCTTCAAAAAGAATTTGCGAAGTTCTAGACAGCAAGTTCTGTTCTTTCAGTGCCCCAGCAGCAGCCAGTACAATTCTTCATAGCAGCTGCCAGGTCAGCAGGCACTGAATTGAATGCAGTCATCATTGAACTGTTTCTTCCCTGGAGTGGGAATACCCAGCAGATTTCACAGCTTTTAAGGGTTTTGTTGATACTGAATCAAAAGTAAGCATCTGTTTCTATGAAAAGTACAGTGAGACTTACAGAAACTTGAAGCAAAGCATATAGAACCCAGGCTTGGTGTCTCCATGTGCAAATGTATTTGACAACAGTGATGCAATTTGTCACCAAAAACCCTGCTGCCTATTAGAACATTTTAGGGTAGTACTGTGCCTCGCCTTTGTCTGTGAACCTTTCGAAAGTTGTCTAAAGGGCAATTTGTATGCTGGTGTTCCTCATGTAAATGAGGCCATTATCCTTTTAAAGGTATAAAGTCTCCTGCATGTGATGGAACTTTCTAAAAAACAGACTTGACCTTTCTTTCCCTCTATTCAGGGAGCCTGCAGAGCCTGCACTCATTAGCTAGAATCTGACTCCATGACATTTTTGCTTAATTTTCTTTTTCCTCTATGTTGGACACATGGGGCAGCCATTTATGTTCTTTCTTGACCTGAGATGCTCTCTAAATCTCTTTCCAGCTGTGGCATTTGTCATTCAGTCACATCAGGATATGGTAACCCTTCTTTTCCGCACTGCAACTCCCAACCGTTAATTGATTCATTTTCAGAGAAGGAACTAGACACAGTTCTACGGATTTTGCTCCATTTAATTAATGTTAACCGGAATAGTGGTTGGAAAAGCAGTTTCCTCTGGAGTGGAAGCATTCTTTTCTGAGGTAGCAGAGGGAACAAATAACAATGTTTCTTTTCTTTTCTTTTTCCTTCACCTTTTTTATTCTTCCTTTTTTTATTATTGGATAGAGACAGAGAAATTGAGAGGGGAGGAGAAGATAGAGAGGGAGAGAGACAGAGACACCTGTGGCCCTACTTCACCACTTGTGAACTGTTCCCCTTGCAGATGGGGCCCATGGGCTTGAACTTGGGTCCTTGTGCACTATAATGTGTGCGCTTAACCAGGTGTACCACTGCCTGATCCCAATAACAATATTTTTAAGACCTTTAATATTTTAGATGCCATGAATTAATAGAATTAAAAACATTGTTTCTCCTCTTGTCAATAGTGATTATAGTGAAAATAATAGCAAGTACAAATATTGTCAAAAATGGCTGGGCTTCAAATGTAAATCTTTCTGATTATAAAGCCTAAATTGTTAGTTGTTATACAACACTATTATTATAATAAATATGCATGTATATAGGACTGTGTTATTAACTTTGTGTCCTCATGACCCTATAGTGAGTGTGAGTTTCACCAAATTAATATAGAGGAATACTGAGAAGCAGAAAAGTGAAGTGACTTACTCAAGGTCACTCATTTTTAATGATAACAATTAGATTTAGGTATGCTCTTAACTGCTGTGAACTCCAACTACTCCATACTGTTGTTAGAGTACAAAAGTACTAACAAGAACATGTCTGAAAAGCATAACTAAACACTGAAAATACGAAGCAAGTTATGATTCTTTTGATGGGCTAGCTTTTGAACTTGAAATGAAATGCTATTTTTGGACTTAAAATGCAGGACATTAGAACTGCAAGCAAGAAATATGAATGCCTAAACATGCATACTTACTGATGACTTGATATGTGCATATAGACTAAAAAAATGTGATTTTTGTTTTCTGACAGTTATATCAGGTGGGAACAAATAAAGAAATAAGGAATGGCAACGTAGAGTAACAACTTTTTGCCTAGGAATATAATAGAACAGAGAAGAGGAAGCAGTATACATCAGTTGGGGTGAGACAATCACAGGTTTCTTCCCAGGGCAAGTGATACTGAGTCAGACTAGGAGTTGAGCAGGTGAGCTACCTGGGTTGTAGTTATATGCAAAGCTGAAGGGAAAAAAATACCACACTAAGGAAGCATTTGTCAGAAATGACTGGAGCAAAATTTGTGTGGAGCAGAGTGTTCTTAACTGTCATCTCACTAAGGAGATGAATGGGGTAAAATAGTTCCATTTTATACACACACACGTGTACACATATGTAGTTTTTATTTATATATAGTTTTGTTATAGATTAGATAGATTGATTGATTATTTTTTTATCTATTCCATCCTAGTGGCATCTTTTTGGCAGGGTGCATAGCTGATTCTAATGTAACCATAGAGCTCAGTTGCTGGAAGGGAAACAAATGAAGGGTTCAGGTGTTAACTAATTTTTTTGGACTGATGAACTGACACTAAGCTGCTTCTTTTTTATTATTTTGTTATTTATTTATTTTTACCAAGTAGTGCTCAGCTCTGTTTTGTGATGGTGCCAGGGATTGAACTTGGGACTTTGGAGCCACAGACATGAGAGTGTCTTTGCATAACCCTTATGCTATCTACCTCAGTCTACTAAACTGCTTCCTAAGTAAGGGCTTAAACATACCATCAAACATTTGTATTGTCATGATCCTTACTTCTGGTTAAAAAGAATACAAAAGTGAAGAAGTTGAAGAAAGATCTTTTTCTGAGCAAGAATCAATATATATGAATTTTCTTAATCTTAAGATACAGACCTTATAACCTGCAAGCCTGGTATCTAACAGTAATTCTATTTTGTCCCCCAGCACACTAGGGGAAGCTGTGCTGCTATGGTATCTTTCCCTGTTTCCCTCTGTTACTTTGTCTTCCTATCTGAAAAAGTCAACCCAGGGAAATGATGACAAAAAATTTAAAAAACAATATATAGGAATCTCTCCTTGAATAATAGTAACTACATTCTAAATGAAAATATGAAAGATAACTAGCTTTCTGTGATATACTATGTATAATTGTCATAAATAAGAACATTATAAAAAATTAGATAAGTGGTCCGGGAGGTGGCACAGTGGATAAAGTGTTGGACTCTCAAGCTATGAAGTCTCGCGTTCAATCCCTGGCAGCACATGTACCAGAGTGACGTCTGGTTCTTTCTCTCTCTCCTCCTATGCCTGTCATTAATAAATAAAGAAGGAAAGAAATGTAAATTACCCATATAAAAATGTATATAACTCTTGAACAAATCAATCAGTGGAACTTGCTAAATGATTGTGTAAATATAATCTTCTCATTAGACTTTGTTCATCAATTGGATGATTTATTAACTTATCTTACTTTCTAAATTTGATCTTTGGAGTTTGCCTACTGTCATGTGCATGATCTGTGTTCTATCCTGGTCTCCACTACATGTGGGGAAACTTTGGTATTGTGGTATTTTTCCCTCTCTTCTTCTCTTTGTCTCTGTCTCTTTTTTTTTTCTCTCTTTTGTTGCCCTTATTTTTTTAATAGGTGTTATAGTTATTATTGTTGTTGCTGCTATTGATGTCGTCGTTAGGACAGAGAGAAATGGAGAGAGGAGGAGAAGACAGAGAGGGAGAGAGAAAGATAGACACCTGCAGACCTGCTTCATTGCCTGTGAAGCGACTCCCCTGCAGATGGGGAGCAGGAGGTTCGAACCGGAACCTTAATGCGGGTCCTTGCTTGGCACCACGTGCGCTTAACCCACTGCGCTATGGCCAGACTCCCTTCTCTGTCTCTATCTGAAGCAATGAGTCCCTGACAATTGCAGAAAAAACAAAAATTTTAAGGTGCTTTTCCTTCAAAAAGTTGATAAGTTGTTACTTCTAGTTTTCTTTAGGTTTAATTTTTTTTAGTTTTTTACTAGTAAGAGTCTGTGTTTTGGGAGAGGAATGTGTGTATAACATAGAATATAAACTTCTAAAATGTATTCCCTCAAGTAGTTAATTATTAAAATTATTAATCAATTGCTAAATGTTTTCTTTTTGCAATAATTTATGAAATATCTCTTATTTAATTTCATATATAGAATTAATATCTGTATTATCAATTCTGTCCTATTAATCTTTATTTTGTTTTATACTACCAACATACTGTTTTTAAGATAATGTTGGCTCTTCTTTCGTTATGTTTATCCTAGAAACCTAGTTCTTATCACTGCAGTTGTAAATGTGATTTTTTAAAATTTCCTTTTCTTCTAACTCATTTTATATGGAAATAGAGCAGAGTTTATTGTCACTCTACTGTACTGATATACTGTTGCTAGTCTTTTCTGTTAATTCACTTTTATTGAATAAATGCTTTAGAAAACTCTTGTTGTCAGAGGGTACAATTTCATATATCTTCAAAGCAAGTGTCATCATATCTCACTCCACCAAAGCTCCATCTCTCTTCAGTATAAAGCATTACACTCCCAGTGACACTCATTATTTTTTTTCTTGATGAGTCCTCATACACATGTGATTTCACAGCTACTGAGCTACTTTTTTTTTTTTTCATTCAGGTAGAGAAAGTAAGAGAGACACTATAGTTGCAGAATCTCTTCTTGTGTGTGGCATTCCCATGTAGTGTAAGGTCTCAACCCTGGATCAAGGCATCTTTTCTCTGGCCCCCAGCCTCCCTTTTAAATTATGTACCCCCTTTGAATCCTACATTGCTGAAATAGATACAGACCGCTGCTTATTAATGTTTAGTCCTATATTTTTCCTTGCTTTGTTTCTTAAATTCTCCTTTATGAGTAAGAACACCCATATTTGTCCCTTTCTGCTCATTGCACTAAACCTCATTTCCTTCCAGTTTCATCCATGTAATAACAAAATTCAACATCTTATCTTCTTACAGGTAAGTAGAATCCCATTGTGTATAAATAGCACAACTTCATTATTCATTCATATGTTGTTGGGTGCTAAAGTTATTTTCAAATCTTTTTCTTTACATATAGAACTCCAATAAATATAATTATGCATATATCTCTTTGGATACGTGTTTTTGTGGTCTTTGGATAAATATCTACAAGTTGAACTGTTGGATCATATGGTAGGTCTATTTTTAATATTGTGAGGAATCTTCATACTATTTTTTTACATGGACTGAACCCATTTATATTCCCACTAGCAATGCAAAGGGGTTTCGTTTTCACTGTCTCTTCTCACACTTCATTCTTTCATTTTTGAGGCATTACATTTCACGGATATTAGAGATCTAGGCCCTTCATTGTCTGTGTGGGAATCCCAGGATTCCTTGACTAGGGCCCCAGGTGATGGGATGGCCTGGTAGTAACCAAAAGACCCATCATTAAAATATGCCAGTCTCTTGCCCTTAGCTTTTGTAGTCCTTACTTTGTCTGACAAGGTTAGCCTTGGAGTGATTGAGGGAAGTGAAATAGGAAGTTGTTGAGGAGGGTATCTAGGTCTAAGTAAAAACTATTTGATTAGGTATTTTATGGTATGTTTTTTTATGTCTTTCTACTTTCTTGCTGAATTTATTGAGTCATTGAAAACTATTGTACACTTTTGCTTTAAGGTATATATATTCCTCTAACATGGATACATGTGTACATATGCCCTATCTCATGGACCCTGGTCTATATCTAGGTTCTGAGGCTTTAATAGGAAGTGCACCAACCAAAATGGAATTAAGGAGACCTATGAGCTAGGAAAAGTCTCACTAGAGTAATGAAGCTGGAGGGTTGACATTCCACGACTGACATCTCTGGAAACAGAATTGAAGTGAAACATGCAGAGGTGGTACTGGTTGTATTGAATAGGTTGGGCTCAGCAGATGCAGTATCAATTGGTCTGAATTGAGAGAAGCATGCAGAAGAATGAGCCCCACTCAAGAGGTTCCAGGACTAGGAAAAATACGAGTTTTATAGATAATGGGGAAGGTTCCTGCTGTCTTAGGGTTTAAGAAGGCAATAGATAGTTATTGCTATAATAAAATTATTTGGCAATTGGGTTAACTTTGAAAATCTCGTTGTTAGGATTTGCTGTCATACAAGACCTCACCATACTTTATGTCCTTTAATGCTATTTACATATAGCTGTATCTAATAAAGTGACACCTCCAGTTGCTTCTTTTCTTCCTGGTCTAAGATTACAGGTGATTTAATATTTCAAAGAACAAGTCATTATTAGAAATGTGTTAACAATTTGAGTCCATTATTAAAATTCAATCTGATTACCAATTTGAAGTCTTTGGTGCTTAGATTGAGGGAACTGTGGTCTATGCATCACAGAGTTTGAGACATTCAATCCATTTCCCCCATCTCATATTGATTATAGTGATTTGTAAGACTACAAGTTAATAGTGTATATTAACACCATTCGTATCACCAAAGGTCTGTGTTCCTCTCCTCTCTCCACCAAAGTGAAGATGAAAATCTACCCTCACCCTCCACACAGAGATTTTTACTTTGGTGCCATACTCCAAGCTCAGCCAGATTCTGCTTTAAGTTTCTCTTTCTGTTATCTCTCAACTTATGTTTATGAGTGGAATCATCACATACTCATCTTTGTCTTTCTGACCTAGACCCTTCTTAATGGTAATGTCTTTGCTCAACTGCACCTCCAACTAGTCCCCTAGATTTATCACTTTAAATATGTCTGTTCTTCCAGTCCTTGAGCAAGGACAATCTATCTTTTATTTTCTTTAGTAGTGACATAGTTTTACATGTACAAGTCTTTTACTTAAGCTAGATTTATTCCTAGATACATAATTCTTTCTTATGCTACTGTAAATGTGATGCATTTCTTGATTCCTTGTTCTTTAGTTCACTGCTTGCATAGAGGAATACCATATGTATTGTTTCTTTTTTTTTTCTTTTCTTTATTTATTTTTTATTTTTTGCCTCCAGGGTTATTGCTGGGCCTCAGTGCCTGCACCATGAATCCACTGCTCCTGGAGGCCTTCCCCCCCACTTTTGTTGCCCCTGTTGTTGTAGCTTTGTTGTGGTTATTACTGTGGTTGTTGATGTCATTCGTTGTTGGATAAGACAGAGAGAGATTGAGAGAGGACGGGAAGACAGAGAAGGGGAGAGAAAGATAGACACCTGCAGACCTGCTTCACCACCTGTGAAGCGACTCCTCTGCAGGTGGGGAGCCGGGGGCTGGAACTGGGTTCCTTATGCCGGTCCTTGTGCTTTGCACCACATGAGCTTAACCCACTGTGCTACCGCCCAACCCCCGCCATATATATTTTTCATAGCCTGTCACATTACTATATTAACTCATTGTTTCTAATAGATTTTTACTGGATTCCTCTTCTTTTTTTTTTCTTTTTTGCAGGGTTATCACTGGGACTTGGTGCCAGCACTATGAATCCACTGCTCTTGGTGGCCATCTTTTTCCATTTTGTTGGATATGACAGAGAAAAATTGAGGGGATGGAGAGATAGGAAGAGAGAAAGAGTTACACCTGCAAACCTGCTTCACCACTCCTGAAGCAGACCCGCTGCAGATGGGAAGAAAGGGCTTGAACCGAAGTCACTATGCTTAGTACTATATGCACTTAACCAGGTGCACCACCATCCAGCCCCTTGATTCTTTTATTTTTAAATATTTATTTTATTTATTTATTCCCTTTTGTTGCCCTTGTTGTTTTATTGTTGTAGTTATTATTGTTGTCGTCGTTGTTGGATAGGACAGAGAGAAATGGAGAGAGGAGGGGAAGACAGAGAGGAGGAGAGAAAGACACCTGCAGACCTGCTTCACCGCCTGTGAAGTGACTCCCCTGCAGGTGGGGAGCCGGGGTTCGAACTGGTATCCTTATGCCGGTCCTTGTGCTTTGCGCCACCTGCGCTTAACCCGCTGCGCTACAGCCCGACTCCCCAGCCTCTTGATTCTTTATAGTTTTTCTGTACATACTATCATGTCATCTGCTAATAAGGATATTTGTATTTATTCTTTCCAATATAAATCCCTTTCATACCTAATCTCCATAACTAAGACTTCCAGAGGGTGAACATCCCTTCTTATTTCCTAACCTTTGAAGGAAAACTTCATTAAGTATGATGTTAGTTGAAGATTTATTACATATGGCCCTTAGTAACTTCAGAAATTGTATTTTTATCCCCATCTTTTAAGAGTTTTTAAAATAATAAATGAGTGTTAGGTCTTGTTGAAAGTTTTCTGTGCATTTGTTGAGCTAATTTTTTTAAATGTGGTATCTTTGGAATGTATATATATATATATATATATATATATATATATATATTTTCATATCATGTGCAAGCAGTGATGTTTTTACTTAATATTTTCCAAACTGGATTCCCTTTTTTTTCTTTATCTTACCTAACTCCTCTACCTAAGAATTCCAGTACTATGTTGAATAATAGTGATTTTTTACTAAGAGTTTAAGGGGGAAATAAATTTGTTCATAACAAGTCTCATAACAGTTTAAACTTTGCAATGTTTTGGCTTTGGTCTAACTTTTCAAATGAATATCTAAACATTATTTATTACAGGAACACAAAGTTTAATTGGTATTTGAAAAAAAATAGTTAGTTAGTTAGTTATTATCTTAAACCTAACTTTTTTCTTTGAGGCAAGAGGGTTTTTTTTTTTTTTTTTTCAAATGAAGCCTGTGTAGAAAGCATTTAAAAGTGACATCATGAGCTAAATGAGTCCCATTCTGTAACTTATTTTATGGACTCTTTTCTCCACTAAATTTGCACCTCTGAGATAAGAATATAACTTGTAATGGTAATATGTTATGTTTAACATTAAAAATCTATTCAAGTAATTAATAATGTTTTAGTGGCAAGATAGATGTGAGCATTTAATTCATAATGACCAGAATAATTTGTATGGTGTAGTTGTCAGGACTATCTGAATCAAGGTTTTAAGTTATTTAGACTATCTTTTTAAATTTTTCTGAGTCCTTGTTTTCTCATCTGTAAAATGCTACTGATAGTACCTATAACATAGATTGCTTAGAAAAATTGAATGAGATTCTTGTGATGTGTAATTCTTTTTTATCTATCCCAGTCTAATTTTTAAAAAGTCAGTGCTCTATCCAAATTGACAAAATTATAATTAAAAATATTAGAAGAGATTGGGAGACTTCGCATTACTTCATTTTATTATGCAAATTATTTTGACCACCAGAAGTTATTTATTTTGCTTTTGATATCTCCTTTCTTCTGTACTGCCAACCAAGCAGTTTATTCCATTCTGAGCAATAATTTATAGTGAGCCTTCAAAGAAATACTGATCACCTTAGAATTTTGGGCTCAATTATCTGTTTCAAATACTCAGTATCTAAGGAAAGCATGCCATTCTCTTCTCTCTTGCACACTAGAGTAGAACAATACACTGTGAATAGAGCAAATCAAAGAGACACAAATACCAGTGTAAGGGCTCCATTGTGTTTCATTTGTAGCTCTGTCGTATGGTTTTAATTTGATTATGACAGACTGACAGATAACACAATATTACTTTCTTGGAATCTCTAGACACTTTAATATTCCTATTCTTATCTGTCCAGTTGATTCCAAATCTTAAGTGAAATGGAATTACAGTGGTTGCTTTGTTTTCCAGTGCTAAGTGATTATCTCTGAAGTGCAATTTTGTGATTAGGCGAGATGGCATGCATACACTCAGCTAATGCTGATTTCCCCCAGGGGGCAGAATAGGTAAATTTATAATGAATGGATGTTGTGCTTTGATTTCAAATGGATGTAAAACCTTACTACACTTGGGTAGTTTTACTTTAAAAACGTATTTAATTATTCTAAAATTAACAGGAGAATATTAAAATTGAACTTTAAAAAATGGCATTTAGACATAAGTCAAGGGTGCTAACTGCTTGTGAATGTTAATCCTTTTCGACAGAGTAAAAGAACAAATCTGACTTAGACTGGTGGGGACATGGTCATTGAAAATCTTTAGCTTTATCACTTATATTCTTCCTGATTAATTCAAGAAATCCCCCCACCCCGAACACAGCTTGGTATTTTCAGATTTCTAGTGTTCCTTATTTTGGAAACTATAGTAATTCAAGTAATTGCTATTATAGTATTTGGTGCTTGTTTGTGACTTGAGGGGGGACAAGGAATTATTGATTAACTCAATAGTTCCTTTATTTTCGTACAAAGATCAACATTAAAGAGGATGTAGCATTCCCCAAATTGAACACATTTTTATCATACCTTTGGTAAATGTCTACCATTGTCATACCTTTTTAGTGATCTTAGAATAAGCATTGCCCATAACATTGTGAATATTGAAGTGAAAAGCAATTCTTAAAACTTCTTTCAATTTGAAACCTTTTTTATGTTAGCACAAAACTTCATGTAAGCAATGCTACAACATGGTTATTTGAATGTAATTATTGATCAGCTCCTTCTTCCAGCTCTTAAATCTTTTAACACAGCATCCAGTGTATAGCTGGAACTCAGTGAATGTTAGTTACTATTATTACTGTTCTCTTCATCTTCCCAGTTACGTGAAAATAAAGTTTTAATAGCGATTATACTGCATATATAATTCTTTGGTGGGCTGAGTAAAGAAGATAAAATGTAAGTTCAGAGTTATTGTATATGGGCTATAGAGATAGCATAGTGGTTATGTAAAAGACCTTTTCATGCCTGAGTCTCTGAGGTCCTAGTTCAGTCTCCAGCACTACCAGAGCTGAGCAGTGCTCTAGTGTCTACCTCTCCCTAGCTTTATTTAAAAATAAATGAAATATATTTTTAAAATAAGTTATTTTATAATTAATTGTTTTGTTATGATTGTTATCGTGTTTGCGGTGTTTGTTTTTCTCATCATTCCTACCAGCAGGGTGAGTTTGCTCAGAGCCACATTACTCATCTTTACAATTATATCTCTGACCCTGTGCTTTTAACACTCATTGAAAGTGCTTAACAAGTGAGTGTTGAAAAATAAGATGGTGGGTTGGGGAGATAGCATAATGGCTATGCAAACAGACTATAATGCCTGAGGCTCCAAGATACCAGGTTCAATTCCCCACATGACAATAAATCAGAGCTGAGCAGTGCTCTGGTAAAAAAATATTAAGTAATAATAATATAGCAAGTAGGCCAAAGGGGCAGATAGGGTAGGAAGATATATTTACAGTTAAAGTTTACCCCCAAACTGCTTAGTGAATAAAATGTTATGAAATCAAGTGCACTTGATTCTGTTCTAACACTGGTGAAAGTTTAAAATTCAAGGGCCTGGAATAGCTATTAGTCAAACCTTCCCTTTTCTTCTATGATAAATTGTGACTCATGGTTTGTTTGTTTTAAGAGAGCTTTTAATTTATTTATTAATTTGGGTAAAGATAGAGAAAAACTGAGAGAGAAAGGAGAGAGAGAGATATATTCCTGCAACACTGTTTAACAACTAGTGAAAATTCCTCCTGCCTATGGAGACCAGGGATTTGAACTCAGGTTCTTGCACACTGTAATGTGTGCTGTGAACCAGGTGCACCACCACCCACATTATCTACCTTTTTTCTTTCCCAGGTCATCATTCACCATCAGACTAGGTGTGCAAATACACCTAGAAAAATACACACCTATCTCTGAAAATTCTGGGGGAAAAGTTGTTTTTACTATTCTTTATATCTTTCATTTTCTTGATTTGAACAACAAAAAAGCAAGACCTACTTTTACAACAATAAAAAAACCAAGATGGCAATACATGACTTTAAAAAATTTGATTACAGTATTCTTAATGAAAACCACAGATAATTTTAAAGTTTTTTTGTTATCTTTATGTATTTGTTGGATACAGTCAGAATTGAGAGGGAAGAGGGTGATAGAGAGAGAGAGAGAGACAGAGAGACAGAGAGACATCTGTGGCACTGCATCACCTCTTGTGAAGCTTTCCTTCTGCAGGTGGGAACCAGGGGCTTGAACCTGGGTCCTTGTGCACTGTACTGTGTGTACGCAACCAGGTGCGCCACGACCCAGCCCCCCCCAATTTTTTTTTCATAGGGCTAGGTGGTGGTCCACTCAATAGAGCACACAGTTTATCATGCCCAAGGACCAGGGTTCAGGTTTCTTTCACCTGTAAAGGGGAGAGCTCTAGGAGTAGTGGAGCAGTGCTTTAGGTGACACTCCTCACGTGTGTCCACCTCCCCTGCCTTCTCCTGGTCCAGAGAGAGAGAGAGAGAGAGAGGAAAATAAGAGGAAACTATCTGGCTCTAATGGCTAAGTCTTGCAGGCACTGAGCCCTAATAATAACCCTGGTGACAAATTTTTTAAAAAGGAGGAAGGAAAGAAGGAAGGAAGGAAGGAAGGAAAGAAGGAAGGAAGGAAGGAAGGAAGGAAGGAAGGAAGGAAGGAAGGAAGGAAGGAAGGAAGGAAGGAAGGAAATGATAATAAAAGGCCCATTCAGGGTGTTAAGTGCACATAGTACAATGTGCAAGGATCCAGGTTCAAGCCCCCAGCTCCCTGTGAGCAGTGAAGCAGGTCTGTAGGTGCCTCTCTTTCTCCCTTACTATCTTCCCCTCCCTTCTCAATTTCTCTTTGTCTTATCCAACAAAACTGAAAAAATGGCCGCCAGGAGCAGTGGATTTGTAGTGCCAGCACTGAGTCCCAGCAATAACCCTGGAGACAAAATAATAATAGTAATAATAATAATAGCAGTAAGTACCCCAAAGAATGAATATGATTTGTTAAATGAAGTACATATTTCAAATAATGAACTGGAAATCTGTAGTGTACATATTAATTTTTCTGTTTGGCATACTAAGAGAAAGACTTAGTTGGCTATAGTTACTAAGTTCAAATAACACCTCCTCAAGAGCACTACCCTCTTAATGTACCTCTTCATGAGGTACACTCTTATCTTTCTTTTTAGTTTTTTTATTAGCAATTTAATACTGGTTTACCAAATTACAAGATAGTAGGGGAGGGATTCCAAACCGTTCTGAACCAGAATTCTGTATACCCATTGTCTCCTTGGAAACTTTAGTGGTTTTCCCAAGGTCAATAGTAATAAATATTTGATTAGAAAATTTATGATAAGGGAGCTGGATGGTGGGTGGTGCGCATGAGGTGAAGCGCAAGGACCTGAGTAAGGATCCCGGTTGGTGCCCCTGGCTCCCCACCTGCAGGGGATTCGCTTCACAGGTGGTAAAGCAGGCCTGCAGGTGTCTTTCTCTCCCCCTCTCTGTCTTCCCCTCCTCTCTCCATTTCTCTCTGTCCTATCCAACAACAATGACAGCAGTAACAACAATAACAACAACAGCAACAATAAACAACAAGGGCAACAAAAGCGAAAAACTAGCCTCCAGGAGCAGTGGGTTCCTAGTGTAGGCACCAGGCCCCAGCAATAACCCTGGAGGCAAAAAAAAAAAAAAAAAAAAGAAAGAAAGAAAAGGAAGGAAGGAAGGAAGGAAGGAAGGAAAGAAGGAAGGAAAAGAAAAAGTATGATACTTTCTTTAGGCCATTTTACTAGATTGATGAGTTTATTAGGTCTCAGTCTAATCATAGAGGACTATTAAGTACTTTTACTTTGAGTATATAGTTGCCCTTAACTTGTGGACACATGTAGACATGTACCTAGTCCCCTAGGCCCTAGCTTATATCTAGGATCTGTAACCATGTTATAGAGCACAACATCTGAAATGAAACTGGGTAGAACCGTGTTTTCGGAAAGGTCTCACCAGATTATTGTCATTGGAAGATTGACATCTCAGGCTTGCTATCTCTGGACACAATCCAAAGCAGAAAGGCAGTGGTGGCATAATGTAGCATGGTGACACTGGTTGCATTGAGGTACACTATTTTCTGGTCTGTTTACATAAAATATTTTGAATAACTTTTGACTCACTTAAGAAATAAAAAGCCAAATATTTTTAAGTAATGTCAGGCAAGTATTTGTAAATTCAGTATTATTCATTCATCCATGCTTTCTTCTAGTAACTTGTCTATTTTCAAAGTGGTCTGAAATTCCTGCAAGCAGGAAGAGAATTAAAAGAGGACTGCCTTGTAAAGCTATGGTAGGGAATAATGAAGACTAATAGCTTAAGTTCAAGCAACATTGCATCTTACTTTTCCCAGTGTTGCCCAAGAGTATTGTCTTTACTTAATACAATTATCTTCTCTACTGATAATCTGCAGATCATCATCTCCATTCAATTTATCTATCAACATTATTATTTTTACAGCTTCTGCCACCTTTGAAGATTTTCAGATTCGTCCCCACGCACTCTTTGTTCATTCCTATCGAGCACCAGCTTTCTGTGATCACTGTGGAGAAATGCTCTGGGGCCTGGTGCGTCAAGGTCTTAAATGTGAAGGTGGGTTCTTTTTCCCTCGACTAAATTGAGCACATGCTTGAATTGCCTCCTGCGATTTTCCCTTACAGCACTGTCTTTTGCCCTGAAGGTATTTTCCAGGAATTACAGTGTCTGTGGATGTGCGTTTCTTCATATTTCCTGTCTTCAGCAGATTTTGCTCAGACTTGGAAAACCCGATTTTGACATATTTTCTCCTAGATAAGTTTCCACTGTGCTGAGTTTTTTGTCAGCAGGTTTAAAAGAAAATTTGCACCTTAATTCATGGTTTGGAACAGTGGATTTCCAGTAAATGTCTGTTGAAATGAGCAGAGATTCGGAAGTTTGATCTAACCTTCAGAGGTCACTCAGTCATTGAATGACAGTTTGGAATGTGTAACCCATACATCTACAGCGACAGCAGAATTTTATCATATTTTTTGTGTGAGAAACAGCATCCTTGAACTGCACAATTTAAGTTGCTAGAAAACTCTGTCACAATATTAAAAATTGAACAAACCAAACTCTTCTCAGACTGGGGTTAGAGAATAAAGAGGTGTGGTGAGAATAAAGCTGATGGTGCTAGCCAAATAGAAGTAAGCATTTATTTGTGATTTAGAAGTAAACTAATGCCAATTTTTAGGTGTTGTCTTTGAGAATTAAAATACATGGTCTAGAATAAACTGCCAAAATAAATTATATAAAATACTGCCCTACCTGCAGTGTGATCTACGGGAAATTGATGTTCTGACTATATAGTGAGAACTATGAATGGTAGAAATACTGAAAGGGAAGCCGCATTTGTCTACCTTGTGGAAACCTGCACATGAGGATTTTGCATTTTATCTTAGTGACTGTACAAAGTGGTTATTGTCCCCATTTTGCAGATGGGAAAATAGACATGAATTGGTCTGTTAGACCAATTAACTTAGACAAACGGGGAAGGGAGCCAGGATACAAATCAATGTGTTAATAGTTCAGAAATTGTTGTGCAGTGTAAGTAATTATATTTCCTTTATTCACTCATATTAGAAGTTGTAACAAATAAAAATGACTCTGGTTATGCCTTTGGAGTTTGTTGCTAAAGCAGTCAAACCCAAGTCCACTAAATCAGAGAACATTTAAAAACTGATAACCAGGGTAGTTGCTGAGCTTTACCAATAAAATCAGAACTCCACCACCACCCAGGTTATTTGGAAATTGAAAAATTCAGTTAAGGAAATTTTGAATTTCCAGTCAGCCTCATGAAACATGAAAATAGCACATTCTTTCTTTTTTTAAATTCAGAACGTACAACTAATTCTAAAATAGATTTTAGTCTGTGGTTAAACATAAATCTTGCATTTTCTCCTTCCAGGATGTGGTCTGAATTACCATAAGAGGTGTGCATTTAAAATCCCCAACAATTGCAGTGGTGTGAGGAGGAGAAGGCTCTCCAATGTTTCCCTCACTGGGCTCAGCACCATTAGAACAGCATCTGCAGAGCTCTCCAGCAGTGGCCCTGATGAACCCCTTCTGGTATGGCCTTCCATTTATCCATTCCCCCCTCTCATAGGATAAATCTGCGGGATGATATGATAACCATGTCAATACAATACAGAGCCTTGGAAAGAGGGAGAGCCCGGGTGTTAATGACTGTATCTTCAGATCATATGCCTTAGATTGGTCAATTTTCATCAAATACCCAACAACTTGTAGCTTGCTTTTTCTGTAAGTTCAGTGCAATTATAAAATATGTAAGGTTTCATCATGGTCATAGGGCCTGAGCAGCACAAATTAATGTGTGAATATTGTAAAACAGTTTGTCAGAATTTAGAAACCAAAGATAAAAGATGTTTTCTGAAAATACAGTATACTTTATGGTATAGCGAAATATTTACGTTGGGATTAAGTTTGTTGTTATAAAATATGCAAGTTTTAAATTGCTTGGTATTACTACCATTTATGCCAATTTGTTATCAAAGCGGCATTTTTAAAACAATATTTTTATTTATTTTACTTTAATGAGAAAGAGTAGAGACAGAGGGGAAAATAATGAGAGAAAGAGACTAGAACACTGCTTAGTTCTGGCTTATAGTGGTGCTGAGGATTGAACCTGGGACCTCAGAGCTTCAGGCTTGAAAGGCTTTTACATGACTATTATTCCCTCAAAGTGGCATTTATTGGCAAATGCCATGAGAAAAATACATTTAAAGTTTTAAATAGTTCTATTATCAATATGTAAATAGTTCTGGTATCTCTAAAATATACTTCTTTTAATTTAATTTAGATATTATTTCAGAAAATTAGATATCAGAAAATTAGAAATTTCAGAAAATTAGAAAAGTAGGTATCTCTAAAATATACTTCTTTTAATTAAATTTAGATATTATTTCAGAAAATTAGATTTACATTTTCTAAATTTGTAAAGATTTTGATAATTACGTGAATTATTTAAAATAGAAACATTATATATGACTGATGATAGGAACTTTAAATTCTCTTTATTTGTCCCCTTCCTCAATGTTTATTACAGACAATTTATAATCTAGATATTATAAAAACCAATTACTGAGGAAAAACGTAGGCTAGATACTTCCCTCTTTAAGTAGAGTAGCAAAACATTCTGAAGCCAGGGACCAGGTGGTAGCACATCTGCTTAAGCACACATACTACCATGAGCAAAGACCTGGTTTAAGCCCTGCTCCCTGACATCCGGGGGACATTTCACAAGCAATGAAGCAGATCTGCAAATGTCCCTCTCTCTCTCCTCATCTATCTCCTCCTCCCCCTCAATTTCTTTTCTTTTTTTAAATTTTTTATTGATAAAAAGGAAACATTGACAAAACCATAGGATAAGAGGGGTACAGCTTCGCACAATTCCTACCACCAGACCTCTGGGAGTATG